>NW_028127303.1:0-52304 GCF_965231255.1 Vanellus vanellus
CAGACAATTTGGCCCTCTCTGCTTTCCTGCGGACTCCATCCTCAAAAGCACCTGTTTTCGCTTTTGGCAACCTCCGGAGCAAAAAAGACAAACGTCCAGCTTTTGCTGCCACAGCAAAGGTGCCAGCGGGGAAAAGTAATGCTGGTTCTCACTGCCTCCTGGAACCCTTTCAAATGCCACAGACAATTTGGCCCTCTCTGCTTTCCTGTGGACTCCATCCTCAAAAGCACCTGTTTTCGCTTTCGGCAGCCTCCGGAGCAAAAAAGACAAACGTCCAGCCTTTGCTGCCACAACAAAGGTGCCAGCGGGGAAAAGTAATGCTGGTTCTCACTACCTCCTTGAAACTTTTCAAATGCCACAGACAATTTGGCCCTCTCTGCTTTCCTGCGGACTCCATCCTCAAAAGCACCTCTTTTCGCTTTCGGCAACCTCCGGAGCAAAAAAGACAAACGTCCAGCTTTTGCTGCCACAGCAAAGGTGCCAGCGGGGAAAAGTAATGCTGGTTCTCACTGCCTCCTGGAACCCTTTCAAATGCCACAGACAATTTGGCCCTCTCTGCTTTCCTGCGGACTCCATCCTCAAAAGCACCTGTTTTCGCTTTCGGCAGCCTCCGGAGCAAAAAAGACAAACGTCCAGCTTTTGCTGCCACAGCAAAGGTGCCAGCGGGGAAAAGTAATGCTGGTTCTCACTGCCTCCTGGAACCCTTTCAAATGCCCCAGACAATTTGGCCCTCTCTGCTTTCCTGCGGACTCCATCCTCAAAAGCACCTGTTTTCGCTTTCGGCAGCCTCCGGAGCAAAAAAGACAAACGTCCAGCTTTTGCTGCCACAACAAAGGTGCCAGCGGGGAAAAGTAATGCTGGTTCTCACTGCCTCCTGGAACCCTTTCAAATGCCCCAGACAATTTGGCCCTCTCTGCTTTCCTGCGGACTCCATCCTCAAAAGCACCTGTTTTCGCTTTCGGCAACCTCCGGAGCAAAAAAGACAAACGTCCAGCTTTTGCTGCCACAGCAAAGGTGCCAGCGGGGAAAAGTAATGCTGGTTCTCACTGCCTCCTGGAACCCTTTCAAATGCCACAGACAATTTGGCCCTCTCTGCTTTCCTGCGGACTCCATCCTCAAAAGCACCTGTTTTCGCTTTCGGCAACCTCCGGAGCAAAAAAGACAAACGTCCAGCTTTTGCTGCCACAGCAAAGGTGCCAGCGGGGAAAAGTAATGCTGGTTCTCACTGCCTCCTGGAACCCTTTCAAATGCCCCAGACAATTTGGCCCTCTCTGCTTTCCTGCGGACTCCATCCTCAAAAGCACCTGTTTTCGCTTTCGGCAGCCTCCGGAGCAAAAAAGACAAACGTCCAGCTTTTGCTGCCACAACAAAGGTGCCAGCGGGGAAAAGTAATGCTGGTTCTCACTGCCTCCTGGAACCCTTTCAAATGCCACAGACAATTTGGCCCTCTCTGCTTTCCTGCGGACTCCATCCTCAAAAGCACCTGTTTTCGCTTTCGGCGCCCTCCGGAGCAAAAAAGACAAACGTCCAGCTTTTGCTGCCACAGCAAAGGTGCCAGCGGGGAAAAGTAATGCTGGTTCTCACTGCCTCCTGGAACCCTTTCAAATGCCACAGACAATTTGGCCCTCTCTGCTTTCCTGCGGACTCCATCCTCAAAAGCACCTGTTTTCGCTTTCGGCAGCGTCCGGAGCAAAAAAGACAAACGTCCAGCTTTTGCTGCCACAGCAAAGGTGCCAGCGGGGAAAAGTAATGCTGGTTCTCATTGCCTCCTGGAACCTTTTCAAATGCCCCAGACAATTTGGCCCTCTCTGCTTTCCTGCGGACTCCATCCTCAAAAGCACCTGTTTTCGCTTTCGGCAGCCTCCGGAGCAAAAAAGACAAACGTCCAGCTTTTGCTGCCACAGCAAAGGTGCCAGGGGGGAAAAGTAATGCTGGTTCTCACTGCCTCCTGGAACCCTTTCAAATGCCCCAGACAATTTGGCCCTCTCTGCTTTCCTGCGGACTCCATCCTCAAAAGCACCTGTTTTGGCTTTCGGCGCCCTCCGGAGCAAAAAAGACAAACGTCCAGCTTTTGCTGCCACAGCAAAGGTGCCAGCGGGGAAAAGTAATGCTGGTTCTCACTGCCTCCTGGAACCTCTTCAAATGCCCCAGACAATTTGGCCCTCTCTGCTTTCCTGCGGACTCCATCCTCAAAAGCACCTGTTTTCGCTTTCGGCAACCTCCGGAGCAAAAAAGACAAACGTCCAGCTTTTGCTGCCACAGCAAAGGTGCCAGCGGGGAAAAGTAATGCTGGTTCTCACTGCCTCCTGGAACCCTTTCAAATGCCACAGACAATTTGGCCCTCTCTGCTTTCCTGCGGACTCCATCCTCAAAAGCACCTGTTTTCGCTTTCGGCAGCCTCCGGAGCAAAAAAGACAAACGTCCAGCTTTTGCTGCCACAGCAAAGGTGCCAGCGGGGAAAAGTAATGCTGGTTCTCACTGCCTCCTGGAACCCTTTCAAATGCCCCAGACAATTTGGCCCTCTCTGCTTTCCTGCGGACTCCATCCTCAAAAGCACCTGTTTTCGCTTTCGGCAACCTCCGGAGCAAAAAAGACAAACGTCCAGCTTTTGCTGCAACAGCAAAGGTGCCAGCGGGGAAAAGTAATGCTGGTTCTCACTGCCTCCTGGAACCCTTTCAAATGCCACAGACAATTTGGCCCTCTCTGCTTTCCTGCGGACTCCATCCTCAAAAGCACCTGTTTTTGCTTTCGGCAGCCTCCGGAGCAAAAAAGACAAACGTCCAGCTTTTGCTGCCACAGCAAAGGTGCCAGCGGGGAAAAGTAATGCTGGTTCTCACTGCCTCCTGGAACCTCTTCAAATGCCACAGACAATTTGGCCCTCTCTGCTTTCCTGCGGACTCCATCCTCAAAAGCACCTGTTTTCGCTTTCGGCAGCCTCCGGAGCAAAAAAGACAAACGTCCAGCTTTTGCTGCCACAACAAAGGTGCCAGCGGGGAAAAGTAATGCTGGTTCTCACTGCCTCCTGGAACCCTTTCAAATGCCACAGACAATTTGGCCCTCTCTGCTTTCCTGCGGACTCCATCCTCAAAAGCACCTGTTTTCGCTTTCGGCAACCTCCGGAGCAAAAAAGACAAACGTCCAGCTTTTGCTGCCACAGCAAAGGTGCCAGCGGGGAAAAGTAATGCTGGTTCTCACTGCCTCCTGGAACCCTTTCAAATGCCACAGACAATTTGGCCCTCTCTGCTTTCCTGCGGACTCCATCCTCAAAAGCACCTGTTTTCGCTTTCGGCAACCTCCGGAGCAAAAAAGACAAACGTCCAGCTTTTGCTGCCACAGCAAAGGTGCCAGCGGGGAAAAGTAATGCTGGTTCTCACTGCCTCCTGGAACCCTTTCAAATGCCCCAGACAATTTGGCCCTCTCTGCTTTCCTGCGGACTCCATCCTCAAAAGCACCTGTTTTCGCTTTCGGCAGCCTCCGGAGCAAAAAAGACAAACGTCCAGCTTTTGCTGCCACAACAAAGGTGCCAGCGGGGAAAAGTAATGCTGGTTCTCACTGCCTCCTGGAACCCTTTCAAATGCCACAGACAATTTGGCCCTCTCTGCTTTCCTGCGGACTCCATCCTCAAAAGCACCTGTTTTCGCTTTCGGCGCCCTCCGGAGCAAAAAAGACAAACGTCCAGCTTTTGCTGCCACAGCAAAGGTGCCAGCGTGGAAAAGTAATGCTGGTTCTCACTGCCTCCTGGAACCCTTTCAAATGCCCCAGACAATTTGGCCCTCTCTGCTTTCCTGCGGACTCCATCCTCAAAAGCACCTGTTTTCGCTTTCGGCAGCGTCCGGAGCAAAAAAGACAAACGTCCAGCTTTTGCTGCCACAGCAAAGGTGCCAGCGGGGAAAAGTAATGCTGGTTCTCACTGCCTCCTGGAACCTGTTCAAATGCCCCAGACAATTTGGCCCTCTCTGCTTTCCTGCGGACTCCATCCTCAAAAGCACCTGTTTTCGCTTTCGGCAGCCTCCGGAGCAAAAAAGACAAACGTCCAGCTTTTGCTGCCACAGCAAAGGTGCCAGCGGGGAAAAGTAATGCTGGTTCTCACTGCCTCCTGGAACCCTTTCAAATGCCCCAGACAATTTGGCCCTCTCTGCTTTCCTGCGGACTCCATCCTCAAAAGCACCTGTTTTGGCTTTCGGCGCCCTCCGGAGCAAAAAAGACAAACGTCCAGCTTTTGCTGCCACAGCAAAGGTGCCAGCGGGGAAAAGTAATGCTGGTTCTCACTGCCTCCTGGAACCTCTTCAAATGCCCCAGACAATTTGGCCCTCTCTGCTTTCCTGCGGACTCCATCCTCAAAAGCACCTGTTTTCGCTTTCGGCAGCCTCCGGAGCAAAAAAGACAAACGTCCAGCTTTTGCTGCCACAGCAAAGGTGCCAGCGGGGAAAAGTAATGCTGGTTCTCACTGCCTCCTGGAACCCTTTCAAATGCCCCAGACAATTTGGCCCTCTCTGCTTTCCTGCGGACTCCATCCTCAAAAGCACCTGTTTTCGCTTTCGGCAACCTCCGGAGCAAAAAAGACAAACGTCCAGCTTTTGCTGCAACAGCAAAGGTGCCAGCGGGGAAAAGTAATGCTGGTTCTCACTGCCTCCTGGAACCCTTTCAAATGCCACAGACAATTTGGCCCTCTCTGCTTTCCTGCGGACTCCATCCTCAAAAGCACCTGTTTTTGCTTTCGGCAGCCTCCGGAGCAAAAAAGACAAACGTCCAGCTTTTGCTGCCACAGCAAAGGTGCCAGCGGGGAAAAGTAATGCTGGTTCTCACTGCCTCCTGGAACCTCTTCAAATGCCACAGACAATTTGGCCCTCTCTGCTTTCCTGCGGACTCCATCCTCAAAAGCACCTGTTTTCGCTTTCGGCAGCCTCCGGAGCAAAAAAGACAAACGTCCAGCTTTTGCTGCCACAACAAAGGTGCCAGCGGGGAAAAGTAATGCTGGTTCTCACTGCCTCCTGGAACCCTTTCAAATGCCCCAGACAATTTGGCCCTCTCTGCTTTCCTGCGGACTCCATCCTCAAAAGCACCTGTTTTCGCTTTCGGCAACCTCCGGAGCAAAAAAGACAAACGTCCAGCTTTTGCTGCCACAGCAAAGGTGCCAGCGGGGAAAAGTAATGCTGGTTCTCACTGCCTCCTGGAACCCTTTCAAATGCCACAGACAATTTGGCCCTCTCTGCTTTCCTGCGGACTCCATCCTCAAAAGCACCTGTTTTCGCTTTCGGCAACCTCCGGAGCAAAAAAGACAAACGTCCAGCTTTTGCTGCCACAGCAAAGGTGCCAGCGGGGAAAAGTAATGCTGGTTCTCACTGCCTCCTGGAACCCTTTCAAATGCCCCAGACAATTTGGCCCTCTCTGCTTTCCTGCGGACTCCATCCTCAAAAGCACCTGTTTTCGCTTTCGGCAGCCTCCGGAGCAAAAAAGACAAACGTCCAGCTTTTGCTGCCACAACAAAGGTGCCAGCGGGGAAAAGTAATGCTGGTTCTCACTGCCTCCTGGAACCCTTTCAAATGCCACAGACAATTTGGCCCTCTCTGCTTTCCTGCGGACTCCATCCTCAAAAGCACCTGTTTTCGCTTTCGGCGCCCTCCGGAGCAAAAAAGACAAACGTCCAGCTTTTGCTGCCACAGCAAAGGTGCCAGCGTGGAAAAGTAATGCTGGTTCTCACTGCCTCCTGGAACCCTTTCAAATGCCACAGACAATTTGGCCCTCTCTGCTTTCCTGCGGACTCCATCCTCAAAAGCACCTGTTTTCGCTTTCGGCAGCGTCCGGAGCAAAAAAGACAAACGTCCAGCTTTTGCTGCCACAGCAAAGGTGCCAGCGGGGAAAAGTAATGCTGGTTCTCACTGCCTCCTGGAACCTGTTCAAATGCCCCAGACAATTTGGCCCTCTCTGCTTTCCTGCGGACTCCATCCTCAAAAGCACCTGTTTTCGCTTTCGGCAGCCTCCGGAGCAAAAAAGACAAACGTCCAGCTTTTGCTGCCACAGCAAAGGTGCCAGCGGGGAAAAGTAATGCTGGTTCTCACTGCCTCCTGGAACCCTTTCAAATGCCCCAGACAATTTGGCCCTCTCTGCTTTCCTGCGGACTCCATCCTCAAAAGCACCTGTTTTGGCTTTCGGCGCCCTCCGGAGCAAAAAAGACAAACGTCCAGCTTTTGCTGCCACAGCAAAGGTGCCAGCGGGGAAAAGTAATGCTGGTTCTCACTGCCTCCTGGAACCTCTTCAAATGCCCCAGACAATTTGGCCCTCTCTGCTTTCCTGCGGACTCCATCCTCAAAAGCACCTGTTTTCGCTTTCGGCAACCTCCGGAGCAAAAAAGACAAACGTCCAGCTTTTGCTGCCACAGCAAAGGTGCCAGCGGGGAAAAGTAATGCTGGTTCTCACTGCCTCCTGGAACCCTTTCAAATGCCACAGACAATTTGGCCCTCTCTGCTTTCCTGCGGACTCCATCCTCAAAAGCACCTGTTTTCGCTTTCGGCAACCTCCGGAGCAAAAAAGACAAACGTCCAGCTTTTGCTGCCACAGCAAAGGTGCCAGCGGGGAAAAGTAATGCTGGTTCTCACTGCCTCCTGGAACCTCTTCAAATGCCCCAGCTAATTTGGCCCTCTCTGCTTTCCTGCGGACTCCATCCTCAAAAGCACCTGTTTTCGCTTTCGGCAGCCTCAGGAGCAAAAAAGACAAACGTCCAGCTTTTGCTGCCACAGCAAAGGTGCCAGCGGGGAAAAGTAATGCTGGTTCTCACTGCCTCCTGGAACCCTTTCAAATGCCACAGACAATTTGGCCCTCTCTGCTTTCCTGCGGACTCCATCCTCAAAAGCACCTGTTTTCGCTTTCGGCAGCCTCCGGAGCAAAAAAGACAAATGTCCAGCTTTTGCTGCCACAGCAAAGGTGCCAGCAGGGAAAAGTAATGCTGGTTCTCACTGCCTCCTGGAACCCTTTCAAATGCCACAGACAATTTGGCCCTCTCTGCTTTCCTGCGGACTCCATCCTCAAAAGCACCTGTTTTCGCTTTTGGCAACCTCCGGAGCAAAAAAGACAAACGTCCAGCTTTTGCTGCCACAGCAAAGGTGCCAGCGGGGAAAAGTAATGCTGGTTCTCACTGCCTCCTGGAACCCTTTCAAATGCCACAGACAATTTGGCCCTCTCTGCTTTCCTGCGGACTCCATCCTCAAAAGCACCTGTTTTCGCTTTCGGCAGCCTCCGGAGCAAAAAAGACAAACGTCCAGCCTTTGCTGCCACAACAAAGGTGCCAGCGGGGAAAAGTAATGCTGGTTCTCACTACCTCCTTGAACCCTTTCAAATGCCCCTGACAATTTGGCCTCTCTGCTTTCCTGCGGACTCCATCCTCAAAAGCACCTGTTTTCGCTTTCGGCGCCCTCCGGAGCAAAAAAGACAAACGTCCAGCTTTTGCTGCCACAGCAAAGGTGCCAGCAGGGAAAAGTAATGCTGGTTCTCACTGCCTCCTGGAACTCTTTCAAATGCCACAGACAATTTGGCCCTCTCTGCTTTCCTGCGGACTCCATCCTCAAAAGCACCTGTTTTCGCTTTCGGCAGCCTCCGGAGCAAAAAAGACAAACGTCCAGCCTTTGCTGCCACAACAAAGGTGCCAGCGGGGAAAAGTAATGCTGGTTCTCACTACCTCCTGGAACCCTTTCAAATGCCACAGACAATTTGGCCCTCTCTGCTTTCCTGCGGACTCCATCCTCAAAAGCACCTGTTTTCGCTTTCGGCAGCCTCCGGAGCAAAAAAGACAAACGTCCAGCTTTTGCTGCCACAGCAAAGGTGCCAGCGGGGAAAAGTAATGCTGGTTCTCACTGCCTCCTGGAACCCTTTCAAATGCCACAGACAATTTGGCCCTCTCTGCTTTCCTGCGGACTCCATCCTCAAAAGCACCTGTTTTCGCTTTCGGCAGCCTCCGGAGCAAAAAAGACAAACGTCCAGCTTTTGCTGCCACAACAAAGGTGCCAGCGGGGAAAAGTAATGCTGGTTCTCACTGCCTCCTGGAACCCTTTCAAATGCCACAGACAATTTGGCCCTCTCTGCTTTCCTGCGGACTCCATCCTCAAAAGCACCTGTTTTCGCTTTCGGCAACCTCCGGAGCAAAAAAGACAAACGTCCAGCTTTTGCTGCCACAGCAAAGGTGCCAGCGGGGAAAAGTAATGCTGGTTCTCACTGCCTCCTGGAACCCTTTCAAATGCCACAGACAATTTGGCCCTCTCTGCTTTCCTGCGGACTCCATCCTCAAAAGCACCTGTTTTCGCTTTCGGCAGCCTCCGGAGCAAAAAAGACAAACGTCCAGCTTTTGCTGCCACAGCAAAGGTGCCAGCGGGGAAAAGTAATGCTGGTTCTCACTGCCTCCTGGAACCCTTTCAAATGCCCCAGACAATTTGGCCCTCTCTGCTTTCCTGCGGACTCCATCCTCAAAAGCACCTGTTTTCGCTTTCGGCAGCCTCCGGAGCAAAAAAGACAAACGTCCAGCTTTTGCTGCCACAACAAAGGTGCCAGCGGGGAAAAGTAATGCTGGTTCTCACTGCCTCCTGGAACCCTTTCAAATGCCCCAGACAATTTGGCCCTCTCTGCTTTCCTGCGGACTCCATCCTCAAAAGCACCTGTTTTCGCTTTCGGCAACCTCCGGAGCAAAAAAGACAAACGTCCAGCTTTTGCTGCCACAGCAAAGGTGCCAGCGGGGAAAAGTAATGCTGGTTCTCACTGCCTCCTGGAACCCTTTCAAATGCCCCAGACAATTTGGCCCTCTCTGCTTTCCTGCGGACTCCATCCTCAAAAGCACCTGTTTTTGCTTTCGGCAGCCTCCGGAGCAAAAAAGACAAACGTCCAGCTTTTGCTGCCACAGCAAAAGTGCCAGCGGGGAAAAGTAATGCTGGTTCTCACTGCCTCCTGGAACCCTTTCAAATGCCACAGACAATTTGGCCCTCTCTGCTTTCCTGCGGACTCCATCCTCAAAAGCACCTCTTTTCGCTTTCGGCAACCTCCGGAGCAAAAAAGACAAACGTCCAGCTTTTGCTGCCACAGCAAAGGTGCCAGCGGGGAAAAGTAATGCTGGTTCTCACTGCCTCCTGGAACCCTTTCAAATGCCACAGACAATTTGGCCCTCTCTGCTTTCCTGCGGACTCCATCCTCAAAAGCACCTTTTTTCGCTTTCGGCAACCTCCGGAGCAAAAAAGACAAACGTCCAGCTTTTGCTGCCACAGCAAAGGTGCCAGCGGGGAAAAGTAATGCTGGTTCTCACTGCCTCCTGGAACCTGTTCAAATGCCCCAGACAATTTGGCCCTCTCTGCTTTCCTGCGGACTCCATCCTCAAAAGCACCTGTTTTCGCTTTCGGCAGCCTCCGGAGCAAAAAAGACAAACGTCCAGCTTTTGCTGCCACAGCAAAGGTGCCAGCGGGGAAAAGTAATGCTGGTTCTCACTGCCTCCTGGAACCCTTTCAAATGCCCCAGACAATTTGGCCCTCTCTGCTTTCCTGCGGACTCCATCCTCAAAAGCACCTGTTTTCGCTTTCGGCGCCCTCCGGAGCAAAAAAGACAAACGTCCAGCTTTTGCTGCCACAGCAAAGGTGCCAGCGGGGAAAAGTAATGCTGGTTCTCACTGCCTCCTGGAACCCTTTCAAATGCCACAGACAATTTGGCCCTCTCTGCTTTCCTGCGGACTCCATCCTCAAAAGCACCTATTTTCGCTTTCGGCAGCCTCCGGAGCAAAAAAGACAAACGTCCAGCCTTTGCTGCCACAACAAAGGTGCCAGCGGGGAAAAGTAATGCTGGTTCTCACTACCTCCTTGAACCCTTTCAAATGCCACAGACAATTTGGCCCTCTCTGCTTTCCTGCGGACTCCATCCTCAAAAGCACCTGTTTTCGCTTTCGGCAACCTCCGGAGCAAAAAAGACAAACGTCCAGCTTTTGCTGCCACAGCAAAGGTGCCAGCGGGGAAAAGTAATGCTGGTTCTCACTGCCTCCTGGAACCCTTTCAAATGCCCCAGACAATTTGGCCCTCTCTGCTTTCCTGCGGACTCCATCCTCAAAAGCACCTGTTTTCGCTTTCGGCAGCCTCCGGAGCAAAAAAGACAAACGTCCAGCTTTTGCTGCCACAGCAAAGGTGCCAGCGGGGAAAAGTAATGCTGGTTCTCACTGCCTCCTGGAACCTCTTCAAATGCCCCAGCTAATTTGGCCCTCTCTGCTTTCCTGCGGACTCCATCCTCAAAAGCACCTGTTTTCGCTTTCGGCAGCCTCAGGAGCAAAAAAGACAAACGTCCAGCTTTTGCTGCCACAGCAAAGGTGCCAGCGGGGAAAAGTAATGCTGGTTCTCACTGCCTCCTGGAACCCTTTCAAATGCCACAGACAATTTGGCCCTCTCTGCTTTCCTGCGGACTCCATCCTCAAAAGCACCTGTTTTCGCTTTCGGCAGCCTCCGGAGCAAAAAAGACAAACGTCCAGCTTTTGCTGCCACAGCAAAGGTGCCAGCAGGGAAAAGTAATGCTGGTTCTCACTGCCTCCTGGAACCCTTTCAAATGCCACAGACAATTTGGCCCTCTCTGCTTTCCTGCGGACTCCATCCTCAAAAGCACCTGTTTTCGCTTTTGGCAACCTCCGGAGCAAAAAAGACAAACGTCCAGCTTTTGCTGCCACAGCAAAGGTGCCAGCGGGGAAAAGTAATGCTGGTTCTCACTGCCTCCTGGAACCCTTTCAAATGCCACAGACAATTTGGCCCTCTCTGCTTTCCTGCGGACTCCATCCTCAAAAGCACCTGTTTTCGCTTTCGGCAGCCTCCGGAGCAAAAAAGACAAACGTCCAGCCTTTGCTGCCACAACAAAGGTGCAAGCGGGGAAAAGTAATGCTGGTTCTCACTACCTCCTTGAACCCTTTCAAATGCCACAGACAATTTGGCCCTCTCTGCTTTCCTGCGGACTCCATCCTCAAAAGCACCTCTTTTCGCTTTCGGCAACCTCCGGAGCAAAAAAGACAAACGTCCAGCTTTTGCTGCCACAGCAAAGGTGCCAGCGGGGAAAAGTAATGCTGGTTCTCACTGCCTCCTGGAACCCTTTCAAATGCCACAGACAATTTGGCCCTCTCTGCTTTCCTGCGGACTCCATCCTCAAAAGCACCTGTTTTCGCTTTCGGCAGCCTCCGGAGCAAAAAAGACAAACGTCCAGCTTTTGCTGCCACAGCAAAGGTGCCAGCGGGGAAAAGTAATGCTGGTTCTCACTGCCTCCTGGAACCCTTTCAAATGCCCCTGACAATTTGGCCTCTCTGCTTTCCTGCGGACTCCATCCTCAAAAGCACCTGTTTTCGCTTTCGGCGCCCTCCGGAGCAAAAAAGACAAACGTCCAGCTTTTGCTGCCACAGCAAAGGTGCCAGCAGGGAAAAGTAATGCTGGTTCTCACTGCCTCCTGGAACTCTTTCAAATGCCACAGACAATTTGGCCCTCTCTGCTTTCCTGCGGACTCCATCCTCAAAAGCACCTGTTTTCGCTTTCGGCAGCCTCCGGAGCAAAAAAGACAAACGTCCAGCCTTTGCTGCCACAACAAAGGTGCCAGCGGGGAAAAGTAATGCTGGTTCTCACTACCTCCTGGAACCCTTTCAAATGCCACAGACAATTTGGCCCTCTCTGCTTTCCTGCGGACTCCATCCTCAAAAGCACCTGTTTTCGCTTTCGGCAGCCTCCGGAGCAAAAAAGACAAACGTCCAGCTTTTGCTGCCACAGCAAAGGTGCCAGCGGGGAAAAGTAATGCTGGTTCTCACTGCCTCCTGGAACCCTTTCAAATGCCACAGACAATTTGGCCCTCTCTGCTTTCCTGCGGACTCCATCCTCAAAAGCACCTCTTTTCGCTTTCGGCAGCCTCCGGAGCAAAAAAGACAAACGTCCAGCTTTTGCTGCCACAACAAAGGTGCCAGCGGGGAAAAGTAATGCTGGTTCTCACTGCCTCCTGGAACCCTTTCAAATGCCACAGACAATTTGGCCCTCTCTGCTTTCCTGCAGACTCCATCCTCAAAAGCACCTGTTTTCGCTTTCGGCAACCTCCGGAGCAAAAAAGACAAACGTCCAGCTTTTGCTGCCACAGCAAAGGTGCCAGCGGGGAAAAGTAATGCTGGTTCTCACTGCCTCCTGGAACCCTTTCAAATGCCACAGACAATTTGGCCCTCTCTGCTTTCCTGCGGACTCCATCCTCAAAAGCACCTGTTTTCGCTTTCGGCAACCTCCGGAGCAAAAAAGACAAACGTCCAGCTTTTGCTGCCACAGCAAAGGTGCCAGCGGGGAAAAGTAATGCTGGTTCTCACTGCCTCCTGGAACCCTTTCAAATGCCCCAGACAATTTGGCCCTCTCTGCTTTCCTGCGGACTCCATCCTCAAAAGCACCTGTTTTCGCTTTCGGCAGCCTCCGGAGCAAAAAAGACAAACGTCCAGCTTTTGCTGCCACAACAAAGGTGCCAGCGGGGAAAAGTAATGCTGGTTCTCACTGCCTCCTGGAACCCTTTCAAATGCCCCAGACAATTTGGCCCTCTCTGCTTTCCTGCGGACTCCATCCTCAAAAGCACCTGTTTTCGCTTTCGGCGCCCTCCGGAGCAAAAAAGACAAACGTCCAGCTTTTGCTGCCACAGCAAAGGTGCCAGCGGGGAAAAGTAATGCTGGTTCTCACTGCCTCCTGGAACCCTTTCAAATGCCACAGACAATTTGGCCCTCTCTGCTTTCCTGCGGACTCCATCCTCAAAAGCACCTGTTTTTGCTTTCGGCAGCCTCCGGAGCAAAAAAGACAAACGTCCAGCTTTTGCTGCCACAGCAAAAGTGCCAGCGGGGAAAAGTAATGCTGGTTCTCACTGCCTCCTGGAACCCTTTCAAATGCCACAGACAATTTGGCCCTCTCTGCTTTCCTGCGGACTCCATCCTCAAAAGCACCTCTTTTCGCTTTCGGCAACCTCCGGAGCAAAAAAGACAAACGTCCAGCTTTTGCTGCCACAGCAAAGGTGCCAGCGGGGAAAAGTAATGCTGGTTCTCACTGCCTCCTGGAACCCTTTCAAATGCCACAGACAATTTGGCCCTCTCTGCTTTCCTGCGGACTCCATCCTCAAAAGCACCTTTTTTCGCTTTCGGCAACCTCCGGAGCAAAAAAGACAAACGTCCAGCTTTTGCTGCCACAGCAAAGGTGCCAGCGGGGAAAAGTAATGCTGGTTCTCACTGCCTCCTGGAACCTGTTCAAATGCCCCAGACAATTTGGCCCTCTCTGCTTTCCTGCGGACTCCATCCTCAAAAGCACCTGTTTTTGCTTTCGGCAGCCTCCGGAGCAAAAAAGACAAACGTCCAGCTTTTGCTGCCACAGCAAAGGTGCCAGCGGGGAAAAGTAATGCTGGTTCTCACTGCCTCCTGGAACCCTTTCAAATGCCACAGACAATTTGGCCCTCTCTGCTTTCCTGCGGACTCCATCCTCAAAAGCACCTGTTTTCGCTTTCGGCGCCCTCCGGAGCAAAAAAGACAAACGTCCAGCTTTTGCTGCCACAGCAAAGGTGCCAGCGGGGAAAAGTAATGCTGGTTCTCACTGCCTCCTGGAACCCTTTCAAATGCCACAGACAATTTGGCCCTCTCTGCTTTCCTGCGGACTCCATCCTCAAAAGCACCTTTTTTCGCTTTCGGCAACCTCCGGAGCAAAAAAGACAAACGTCCAGCTTTTGCTGCCACAGCAAAGGTGCCAGCGGGGAAAAGTAATGCTGGTTCTCACTGCCTCCTGGAACCCTTTCAAATGCCCCAGACAATTTGGCCCTCTCTGCTTTCCTGCGGACTCCATCCTCAAAAGCACCTGTTTTCGCTTTCGGCAGCCTCCGGAGCAAAAAAGACAAACGTCCAGCTTTTGCTGCCACAGCAAAGGTGCCAGCGGGGAAAAGTAATGCTGGTTCTCACTGCCTCCTGGAACCCTTTCAAATGCCCCAGACAATTTGGCCCTCTCTGCTTTCCTGCGGACTCCATCCTCAAAAGCACCTGTTTTCGCTTTCGGCGCCCTCCGGAGCAAAAAAGACAAACGTCCAGCTTTTGCTGCCACAGCAAAGGTGCCAGCGGGGAAAAGTAATGCTGGTTCTCACTGCCTCCTGGAACCCTTTCAAATGCCACAGACAATTTGGCCCTCTCTGCTTTCCTGCGGACTCCATCCTCAAAAGCACCTATTTTCGCTTTCGGCAGCCTCCGGAGCAAAAAAGACAAACGTCCAGCCTTTGCTGCCACAACAAAGGTGCCAGCGGGGAAAAGTAATGCTGGTTCTCACTACCTCCTTGAACCCTTTCAAATGCCACAGACAATTTGGCCCTCTCTGCTTTCCTGCGGACTCCATCCTCAAAAGCACCTGTTTTCGCTTTCGGCAACCTCCGGAGCAAAAAAGACAAACGTCCAGCTTTTGCTGCCACAGCAAAGGTGCCAGCGGGGAAAAGTAATGCTGGTTCTCACTGCCTCCTGGAACCCTTTCAAATGCCACAGACAATTTGTCCCTCTCTGCTTTCCTGCGGACTCCATCCTCAAAAGCACCTGTTTTCGCTTTCGGCAGCCTCCGGAGCAAAAAAGACAAACGTCCAGCTTTTGCTGCCACAGCAAAGGTGCCAGCGGGGAAAAGTAATGCTGGTTCTCACTGCCTCCTGGAACCCTTTCAAATGCCCCTGACAATTTGGCCCTCTCTGCTTTCCTGCGGACTCCATCCTCAAAAGCACCTGTTTTCGCTTTCGGCGCCCTCCGGAGCAAAAAAGACAAACGTCCAGCTTTTGCTGCCACAGCAAAGGTGCCAGCGGGGAAAAGTAATGCTGGTTCTCACTGCCTCCTGGAACCCTTTCAAATGCCACAGACAATTTGGCCCTCTCTGCTTTCCTGCGGACTCCATCCTCAAAAGCACCTGTTTTCGCTTTCGGCAGCGTCCGGAGCAAAAAAGACAAACGTCCAGCTTTTGCTGCCACAGCAAAGGTGCCAGCGGGGAAAAGTAATGCTGGTTCTCACTGCCTCCTGGAACCTGTTCAAATGCCCCAGACAATTTGGCCCTCTCTGCTTTCCTGCGGACTCCATCCTCAAAAGCACCTGTTTTCGCTTTCGGCAGCCTCCGGAGCAAAAAAGACAAACGTCCAGCTTTTGCTGCCACAGCAAAGGTGCCAGCGGGGAAAAGTAATGCTGGTTCTCACTGCCTCCTGGAACCCTTTCAAATGCCCCAGACAATTTGGCCCTCTCTGCTTTCCTGCGGACTCCATCCTCAAAAGCACCTGTTTTCGCTTTCGGCAGCCTCCGGAGCAAAAAAGACAAACGTCCAGCTTTTGCTGCCACAGCAAAGGTGCCAGCGGGGAAAAGTAATGCTGGTTCTCACTGCCTCCTGGAACCTCTTCAAATGCCCCAGACAATTTGGCCCTCTCTGCTTTCCTGCGGACTCCATCCTCAAAAGCACCTGTTTTCGCTTTCGGCAACCTCCGGAGCAAAAAAGACAAACGTCCAGCTTTTGCTGCCACAGCAAAGGTGCCAGCGGGGAAAAGTAATGCTGGTTCTCACTGCCTCCTGGAACCCTTTCAAATGCCACAGACAATTTGGCCCTCTCTGCTTTCCTGCGGACTCCATCCTCAAAAGCACCTGTTTTCGCTTTCGGCAGCCTCCGGAGCAAAAAAGACAAACGTCCAGCTTTTGCTGCCACAGCAAAGGTGCCAGCGGGGAAAAGTAATGCTGGTTCTCACTGCCTCCTGGAACCCTTTCAAATGCCCCAGAGAATTTGGCCCTCTCTGCTTTCCTGCGGACTCCATCCTCAAAAGCACCTGTTTTCGCTTTCGGCAACCTCCGGAGCAAAAAAGACAAACGTCCAGCTTTTGCTGCAACAGCAAAGGTGCCAGCGGGGAAAAGTAATGCTGGTTCTCACTGCCTCCTGGAACCCTTTCAAATGCCACAGACAATTTGGCCCTCTCTGCTTTCCTGCGGACTCCATCCTCAAAAGCACCTGTTTTTGCTTTCGGCAGCCTCCGGAGCAAAAAAGACAAACGTCCAGCTTTTGCTGCCACAGCAAAGGTGCCAGCGGGGAAAAGTAATGCTGGTTCTCACTGCCTCCTGGAACCTCTTCAAATGCCCCAGCTAATTTGGCCCTCTCTGCTTTCCTGCGGACTCCATCCTCAAAAGCACCTGTTTTCGCTTTCGGCAGCCTCCGGAGCAAAAAAGACAAACGTCCAGCTTTTGCTGCCACAGCAAAGGTGCCAGCGGGGAAAAGTAATGCTGGTTCTCACTGCCTCCTGGAACCCTTTCAAATGCCACAGACAATTTGGCCCTCTCTGCTTTCCTGCGGACTCCATCCTCAAAAGCACCTGTTTTCGCTTTCGGCAGCCTCCGGAGCAAAAAAGACAAACGTCCAGCTTTTGCTGCCACAGCAAAGGTGCCAGCGGGGAAAAGTAATGCTGGTTCTCACTGCCTCCTGGAACCCTTTCAAATGCCACAGACAATTTGGCCCTCTCTGCTTTCCTGCGGACTCCATCCTCAAAAGCACCTGTTTTCGCTTTTGGCAACCTCCGGAGCAAAAAAGACAAACGTCCAGCTTTTGCTGCCACAGCAAAGGTGCCAGCGGGGAAAAGTAATGCTGGTTCTCACTGCCTCCTGGAACCCTTTCAAATGCCACAGACAATTTGGCCCTCTCTGCTTTCCTGCGGACTCCATCCTCAAAAGCACCTGTTTTCGCTTTCGGCAGCCTCCGGAGCAAAAAAGACAAACGTCCAGCCTTTGCTGCCACAACAAAGGTGCCAGCGGGGAAAAGTAATGCTGGTTCTCACTACCTCCTTGAACCCTTTCAAATGCCACAGACAATTTGGCCCTCTCTGCTTTCCTGCGGACTCCATCCTCAAAAGCACCTCTTTTCGCTTTCGGCAACCTCCGGAGCAAAAAAGACAAACGTCCAGCTTTTGCTGCCACAGCAAAGGTGCCAGCGGGGAAAAGTAATGCTGGTTCTCACTGCCTCCTGGAACCCTTTCAAATGCCACAGACAATTTGGCCCTCTCTGCTTTCCTGCGGACTCCATCCTCAAAAGCACCTGTTTTCGCTTTCGGCAGCCTCCGGAGCAAAAAAGACAAACGTCCAGCTTTTGCTGCCACAACAAAGGTGCCAGCGGGGAAAAGTAATGCTGGTTCTCACTGCCTCCTGGAACCCTTTCAAATGCCCCTGACAATTTGGCCCTCTCTGCTTTCCTGCGGACTCCATCCTCAAAAGCACCTGTTTTCCCTTTCGGCGCCCTCCGGAACAAAAAAGACAAACGTCCAGCTTTTGCTGCCACAGCAAAGGTGCCAACAGGGAAAAGTAATGCTGGTTCTCACTGCCTCCTGGAACCCTTTCAAATGCCACAGACAATTTGGCCCTCTCTGCTTTCCTGCGGACTCCATCCTCAAAAGCACCTGTTTTCGCTTTCGGCAGCCTCCGGAGCAAAAAAGACAAACGTCCAGCTTTTGCTGCCACAGCAAAGGTGCCAGCGGGGAAAAGTAATGCTGGTTCTCACTGCCTCCTGGAACCCTTTCAAATGCCCCAGACAATTTGGCCCTCTCTGCTTTCCTGCGGACTCCATCCTCAAAAGCACCTGTTTTCGCTTTCGGCAGCCTCCGGAGCAAAAAAGACAAACGTCCAGCTTTTGCTGCCACAACAAAGGTGCCAGCGGGGAAAAGTAATGCTGGTTCTCACTGCCTCCTGGAACCCTTTCAAATGCCCCAGACAATTTGGCCCTCTCTGCTTTCCTGCGGACTCCATCCTCAAAAGCACCTGTTTTTGCTTTCGGCAACCTCCGGAGCAAAAAAGACAAACGTCCAGCTTTTGCTGCCACAGCAAAGGTGCCAGCGGGGAAAAGTAATGCTGGTTCTCACTGCCTCCTGGAACCCTTTCAAATGCCACAGACAATTTGGCCCTCTCTGCTTTCCTGCGGACTCCATCCTCAAAAGCACCTGTTTTCGCTTTCGGCAACCTCCGGAGCAAAAAAGACAAACGTCCAGCTTTTGCTGCCACAGCAAAGGTGCCAGCGGGGAAAAGTAATGCTGGTTCTCACTGCCTCCTGGAACCCTTTCAAATGCCCCTGACAATTTGGCCCTCTCTGCTTTCCTGCGGACTCCATCCTCAAAAGCACCTGTTTTCGCTTTCGGCAGCCTCCGGAGCAAAAAAGACAAACGTCCAGCTTTTGCTGCCACAACAAAGGTGCCAGCGGGGAAAAGTAATGCTGGTTCTCACTGCCTCCTGGAACCCTTTCAAATGCCACAGACAATTTGGCCCTCTCTGCTTTCCTGCGGACTCCATCCTCAAAAGCACCTGTTTTCGCTTTCGGCGCCCTCCGGAGCAAAAAAGACAAACGTCCAGCTTTTGCTGCCACAGCAAAGGTGCCAGCGGGGAAAAGTAATGCTGGTTCTCACTGCCTCCTGGAACCCTTTCAAATGCCACAGACAATTTGGCCCTCTCTGCTTTCCTGCGGACTCCATCCTCAAAAGCACCTGTTTTCGCTTTCGGCAGCGTCCGGAGCAAAAAAGACAAACGTCCAGCTTTTGCTGCCACAGCAAAGGTGCCAGCGGGGAAAAGTAATGCTGGTTCTCACTGCCTCCTGGAACCTGTTCAAATGCCCCAGACAATTTGGCCCTCTCTGCTTTCCTGCGGACTCCATCCTCAAAAGCACCTGTTTTCGCTTTCGGCAGCCTCCGGAGCAAAAAAGACAAACGTCCAGCTTTTGCTGCCACAGCAAAGGTGCCAGCGGGGAAAAGTAATGCTGGTTCTCACTGCCTCCTGGAACCCTTTCAAATGCCCCAGACAATTTGGCCCTCTCTGCTTTCCTGCGGACTCCATCCTCAAAAGCACCTGTTTTGGCTTTCGGCGCCCTCCGGAGCAAAAAAGACAAACGTCCAGCTTTTGCTGCCACAGCAAAGGTGCCAGCGGGGAAAAGTAATGCTGGTTCTCACTGCCTCCTGGAACCTCTTCAAATGCCCCAGACAATTTGGCCCTCTCTGCTTTCCTGCGGACTCCATCCTCAAAAGCACCTGTTTTCGCTTTCGGCAACCTCCGGAGCAAAAAAGACAAACGTCCAGCTTTTGCTGCCACAGCAAAGGTGCCAGCGGGGAAAAGTAATGCTGGTTCTCACTGCCTCCTGGAACCCTTTCAAATGCCACAGACAATTTGGCCCTCTCTGCTTTCCTGCGGACTCCATCCTCAAAAGCACCTGTTTTTGCTTTCGGCAGCCTCCGGAGCAAAAAAGACAAACGTCCAGCTTTTGCTGCCACAGCAAAGGTGCCAGCGGGGAAAAGTAATGCTGGTTCTCACTGCCTCCTGGAACCCTTTCAAATGCCACAGACAATTTGGCCCTCTCTGCTTTCCTGCGGACTCCATCCTCAAAAGCACCTGTTTTCGCTTTCGGCAGCCTCCGGAGCAAAAAAGACAAACGTCCAGCTTTTGCTGCCACAGCAAAGGTGCCAGCGGGGAAAAGTAATGCTGGTTCTCACTGCCTCCTGGAACCCTTTCAAATGCCACAGACAATTTGGCCCTCTCTGCTTTCCTGCGGACTCCATCCTCAAAAGCACCTGTTTTCGCTTTCGGCAGCCTCCGGAGCAAAAAAGACAAACGTCCAGCTTTTGCTGCCACAGCAAAGGTGCCAGCGGGGAAAAGTAATGCTGGTTCTCACTGCCTCCTGGAACCTGTTCAAATGCCCCAGACAATTTGGCCCTCTCTGCTTTCCTGCGGACTCCATCCTCAAAAGCACCTGTTTTCGCTTTCGGCAGCCTCCGGAGCAAAAAAGACAAACGTCCAGCTTTTGCTGCCACAGCAAAGGTGCCAGCGGGGAAAAGTAATGCTGGTTCTCACTGCCTCCTGGAACCCTTTCAAATGCCCCAGACAATTTGGCCCTCTCTGCTTTCCTGCGGACTCCATCCTCAAAAGCACCTGTTTTCGCTTTCGGCGCCCTCCGGAGCAAAAAAGACAAACGTCCAGCTTTTGCTGCCACAGCAAAGGTGCCAGCGGGGAAAAGTAATGCTGGTTCTCACTGCCTCCTGGAACCCTTTCAAATGCCACAGACAATTTGGCCCTCTCTGCTTTCCTGCGGACTCCATCCTCAAAAGCACCTGTTTTCGCTTTCGGCAGCCTCCGGAGCAAAAAAGACAAACGTCCAGCTTTTGCTGCCACAGCAAAGGTGCCAGCGGGGAAAAGTAATGCTGGTTCTCACTGCCTCCTGGAACCCTTTCAAATGCCACAGACAATTTGGCCCTCTCTGCTTTCCTGCGGACTCCATCCTCAAAAGCACCTGTTTTCGCTTTCGGCAGCGTCCGGAGCAAAAAAGACAAACGTCCAGCTTTTGCTGCCACAGCAAAGGTGCCAGCGGGGAAAAGTAATGCTGGTTCTCACTGCCTCCTGGAACCTGTTCAAATGCCCCAGACAATTTGGCCCTCTCTGCTTTCCTGCGGACTCCATCCTCAAAAGAACCTGTTTTCGCTTTCGGCAGCCTCCGGAGCAAAAAAGACATACGTCCAGCCTTTGCTGCCACAACAAAGGTGCCAGCGGGGAAAAGTAATGCTGGTTCTCACTGCCTCCTGGAACCCTTTCAAATGCCACAGACAATTTGGCCCTCTCTGCTTTCCTGCGGACTCCATCCTCAAAAGCACCTGTTTTCGCTTTCGGCAGCCTCCGGAGCAAAAAAGACAAACGTCCAGCTTTTGCTGCCACAGCAAAGGTGCCAGCGGGGAAAAGTAATGCTGGTTCTCACTGCCTCCTGGAACCCTTTCAAATGCCCCAGACAATTTGGCCCTCTCTGCTTTCCTGCGGACTCCATCCTCAAAAGCACCTGTTTTGGCTTTCGGCGCCCTCCGGAGCAAAAAAGACAAACGTCCAGCTTTTGCTGCCACAGCAAAGGTGCCAGCGGGGAAAAGTAATGCTGGTTCTCACTGCCTCCTGGAACCTCTTCAAATGCCCCAGACAATTTGGCCATCTCTGCTTTCCTGCGGACTCCATCCTCAAAAGCACCTGTTTTCGCTTTCGGCAGCCTCCGGAGCAAAAAAGACAAACGTCCAGCCTTTGCTGCCACAACAAAGGTGCCAGCGGGGAAAAGTAATGCTGGTTCTCACTACCTCCTGGAACCCTTTCAAATGCCACAGACAATTTGGCCCTCTCTGCTTTCCTGCGGACTCCATCCTCAAAAGCACCTGTTTTCGCTTTCGGCAGCCTCCGGAGCAAAAAAGACAAACGTCCAGCTTTTGCTGCCACAGCAAAGGTGCCAGCGGGGAAAAGTAATGCTGGTTCTCACTGCCTCCTGGAACCCTTTCAAATGCCCCAGACAATTTGGCCCTCTCTGCTTTCCTGCGGACTCCATCCTCAAAAGCACCTGTTTTCGCTTTCGGCAGCCTCCGGAGCAAAAAAGACAAACGTCCAGCTTTTGCTGCCACAACAAAGGTGCCAGCGGGGAAAAGTAATGCTGGTTCTCACTGCCTCCTGGAACCCTTTCAAATGCCCCAGACAATTTGGCCCTCTCTGCTTTCCTGCGGACTCCATCCTCAAAAGCACCTGTTTTCGCTTTCGGCAACCTCCGGAGCAAAAAAGACAAACGTCCAGCTTTTGCTGCCACAGCAAAGGTGCCAGCGGGGAAAAGTAATGCTGGTTCTCACTGCCTCCTGGAACCCTTTCAAATGCCACAGACAATTTGGCCCTCTCTGCTTTCCTGCGGACTCCATCCTCAAAAGCACCTGTTTTCGCTTTCGGCAACCTCCGGAGCAAAAAAGACAAACGTCCAGCTTTTGCTGCCACAACAAAGGTGCCAGCGGGGAAAAGTAATGCTGGTTCTCACTGCCTCCTGGAACCCTTTCAAATGCCACAGACAATTTGGCCCTCTCTGCTTTCCTGCGGACTCCATCCTCAAAAGCACCTGTTTTCGCTTTCGGCGCCCTCCGGAGCAAAAAAGACAAACGTCCAGCTTTTGCTGCCACAGCAAAGGTGCCAGCGGGGAAAAGTAATGCTGGTTCTCACTGCCTCCTGGAACCCTTTCAAATGCCACAGACAATTTGGCCCTCTCTGCTTTCCTGCGGACTCCATCCTCAACAGCACCTGTTTTCGCTTTCGGCAGCGTCCGGAGCAAAAAAGACAAACGTCCAGCTTTTGCTGCCACAGCAAAGGTGCCAGCGGGGAAAAGTAATGCTGGTTCTCACTGCCTCCTGGAACCTGTTCAAATGCCCCAGACAATTTGGCCCTCTCTGCTTTCCTGCGGACTCCATCCTCAAAAGCACCTGTTTTCGCTTTCGGCAGCCTCCGGAGCAAAAAAGACAAACGTCCAGCTTTTGCTGCCACAGCAAAGGTGCCAGCAGGGAAAAGTAATGCTGGTTCTCACTGCCTCCTGGAACCCTTTCAAATGCCCCAGACAATTTGGCCCTCTCTGCTTTCCTGCGGACTCCATCCTCAAAAGCACCTGTTTTGGCTTTCGGCGCCCTCCGGAGCAAAAAAGACAAACGTCCAGCTTTTGCTGCCACAGCAAAGGTGCCAGCGGGGAAAAGTAATGCTGGTTCTCACTGCCTCCTGGAACCTCTTCAAATGCCCCAGACAATTTGGCCCTCTCTGCTTTCCTGCGGACTCCATCCTCAAAAGCACCTGTTTTCGCTTTCGGCAACCTCCGGAGCAAAAAAGACAAACGTCCAGCTTTTGCTGCCACAGCAAAGGTGCCAGCGGGGAAAAGTAATGCTGGTTCTCACTGCCTCCTGGAACCCTTTCAAATGCCACAGACAATTTGGCCCTCTCTGCTTTCCTGCGGACTCCATCCTCAAAAGCACCTGTTTTCGCTTTCGGCAGCCTCCGGAGCAAAAAAGACAAACGTCCAGCTTTTGCTGCCACAGCAAAGGTGCCAGCGGGGAAAAGTAATGCTGGTTCTCACTGCCTCCTGGAACCCTTTCAAATGCCACAGACAATTTGGCCCTCTCTGCTTTCCTGCGGACTCCATCCTCAAAAGCACCTGTTTTCGCTTTCGGCAGCCTCCGGAGCAAAAAAGACAAACGTCCAGCTTTTGCTGCCACAGCAAAGGTGCCAGCGGGGAAAAGTAATGCTGGTTCTCACTGCCTCCTGGAACCCTTTCAAATGCCCCAGACAATTTGGCCCTCTCTGCTTTCCTGCGGACTCCATCCTCAAAAGCACCTGTTTTCGCTTTCGGCAACCTCCGGAGCAAAAAAGACAAACGTCCAGCTTTTGCTGCCACAGCAAAGGTGCCAGCGGGGAAAAGTAATGCTGGTTCTCACTGCCTCCTGGAACCCTTTCAAATGCCACAGACAATTTGGCCCTCTCTGCTTTCCTGCGGACTCCATCCTCAAAAGCACCTGTTTTCGCTTTCGGCAACCTCCGGAGCAAAAAAGACAAACGTCCAGCTTTTGCTGCCACAGCAAAGGTGCCAGCGGGGAAAAGTAATGCTGGTTCTCACTGCCTCCTGGAACCCTTTCAAATGCCCCAGACAATTTGGCCCTCTCTGCTTTCCTGCGGACTCCATCCTCAAAAGCACCTGTTTTCGCTTTCGGCAACCTCCGGAGCAAAAAAGACAAACGTCCAGCTTTTGCTGCCACAGCAAAGGTGCCAGCGGGGAAAAGTAATGCTGGTTCTCACTGCCTCCTGGAACCCTTTCAAATGCCACAGACAATTTGGCCCTCTCTGCTTTCCTGCGGACTCCATCCTCAAAAGCACCTGTTTTTGCTTTCGGCAGCCTCCGGAGCAAAAAAGACAAACGTCCAGCTTTTGCTGCCACAGCAAAAGTGCCAGCGGGGAAAAGTAATGCTGGTTCTCACTGCCTCCTGGAACCCTTTCAAATGCCACAGACAATTTGGCCCTCTCTGCTTTCCTGCGGACTCCATCCTCAAAAGCACCTGTTTTCGCTTTCGGCAACCTCCGGAGCAAAAAAGACAAACGTCCAGCTTTTGCTGCCACAGCAAAGGTGCCAGCGGGGAAAAGTAATGCTGGTTCTCACTGCCTCCTGGAACCCTTTCAAATGCCACAGACAATTTGGCCCTCTCTGCTTTCCTGCGGACTCCATCCTCAAAAGCACCTGTTTTTGCTTTCGGCAGCCTCCGGAGCAAAAAAGACAAACGTCCAGCTTTTGCTGCCACAGCAAAGGTGCCAGCGGGGAAAAGTAATGCTGGTTCTCACTGCCTCCTGGAACCCTTTCAAATGCCACAGACAATTTGGCCCTCTCTGCTTTCCTGCGGACTCCATCCTCAAAAGCACCTGTTTTCGCTTTCGGCAGCCTCCGGAGCAAAAAAGACAAACGTCCAGCTTTTGCTGCCACAGCAAAGGTGCCAGCGGGGAAAAGTAATGCTGGTTCTCACTGCCTCCTGGAACCCTTTCAAATGCCACAGACAATTTGGCCCTCTCTGCTTTCCTGCGGACTCCATCCTCAAAAGCACCTGTTTTCGCTTTCGGCAGCCTCCGGAGCAAAAAAGACAAACGTCCAGCTTTTGCTGCCACAGCAAAGGTGCCAGCGGGGAAAAGTAATGCTGGTTCTCACTGCCTCCTGGAACCTGTTCAAATGCCCCAGACAATTTGGCCCTCTCTGCTTTCCTGCGGACTCCATCCTCAAAAGCACCTGTTTTCGCTTTCGGCAGCCTCCGGAGCAAAAAAGACAAACGTCCAGCTTTTGCTGCCACAGCAAAGGTGCCAGCGGGGAAAAGTAATGCTGGTTCTCACTGCCTCCTGGAACCCTTTCAAATGCCCCAGACAATTTGGCCCTCTCTGCTTTCCTGCGGACTCCATCCTCAAAAGCACCTGTTTTCGCTTTCGGCAACCTCCGGAGCAAAAAAGACAAACGTCCAGCTTTTGCTGCCACAGCAAAGGTGCCAGCGGGGAAAAGTAATGCTGGTTCTCACTGCCTCCTGGAACCCTTTCAAATGCCACAGACAATTTGGCCCTCTCTGCTTTCCTGCGGACTCCATCCTCAAAAGCACCTGTTTTTGCTTTCGGCAGCCTCCGGAGCAAAAAAGACAAACGTCCAGCTTTTGCTGCCACAGCAAAGGTGCCAGCGGGGAAAAGTAATGCTGGTTCTCACTGCCTCCTGGAACCCTTTCAAATGCCACAGACAATTTGGCCCTCTCTGCTTTCCTGCGGACTCCATCCTCAAAAGCACCTGTTTTCGCTTTCGGCAGCCTCCGGAGCAAAAAAGACAAACGTCCAGCTTTTGCTGCCACAGCAAAGGTGCCAGCGGGGAAAAGTAATGCTGGTTCTCACTGCCTCCTGGAACCCTTTCAAATGCCACAGACAATTTGGCCCTCTCTGCTTTCCTGCGGACTCCATCCTCAAAAGCACCTGTTTTCGCTTTCGGCAGCCTCCGGAGCAAAAAAGACAAACGTCCAGCTTTTGCTGCCACAGCAAAGGTGCCAGCGGGGAAAAGTAATGCTGGTTCTCACTGCCTCCTGGAACCTGTTCAAATGCCCCAGACAATTTGGCCCTCTCTGCTTTCCTGCGGACTCCATCCTCAAAAGCACCTGTTTTCGCTTTCGGCAGCCTCCGGAGCAAAAAAGACAAACGTCCAGCTTTTGCTGCCACAGCAAAGGTGCCAGCGGGGAAAAGTAATGCTGGTTCTCACTGCCTCCTGGAACCCTTTCAAATGCCCCAGACAATTTGGCCCTCTCTGCTTTCCTGCGGACTCCATCCTCAAAAGCACCTGTTTTCGCTTTCGGCGCCCTCCGGAGCAAAAAAGACAAACGTCCAGCTTTTGCTGCCACAGCAAAGGTGCCAGCGGGGAAAAGTAATGCTGGTTCTCACTGCCTCCTGGAACCCTTTCAAATGCCACAGACAATTTGGCCCTCTCTGCTTTCCTGCGGACTCCATCCTCAAAAGCACCTGTTTTCGCTTTCGGCAGCGTCCGGAGCAAAAAAGACAAACGTCCAGCTTTTGCTGCCACAGCAAAGGTGCCAGCGGGGAAAAGTAATGCTGGTTCTCACTGCCTCCTGGAACCCTTTCAAATGCCACAGACAATTTGGCCCTCTCTGCTTTCCTGCGGACTCCATCCTCAAAAGCACCTGTTTTCGCTTTCGGCAACCTCCGGAGCAAAAAAGACAAACGTCCAGCTTTTGCTGCCACAGCAAAGGTGCCAGCGGGGAAAAGTAATGCTGGTTCTCACTGCCTCCTGGAACCCTTTCAAATGCCACAGACAATTTGGCCCTCTCTGCTTTCCTGCGGACTCCATCCTCAAAAGCACCTGTTTTCGCTTTCGGCAACCTCCGGAGCAAAAAAGACAAACGTCCAGCTTTTGCTGCCACAGCAAAGGTGCCAGCGGGGAAAAGTAATGCTGGTTCTCACTGCCTCCTGGAACCCTTTCAAATGCCCCAGACAATTTGGCCCTCTCTGCTTTCCTGCGGACTCCATCCTCAAAAGCACCTGTTTTCGCTTTCGGCAGCCTCCGGAGCAAAAAAGACAAACGTCCAGCTTTTGCTGCCACAGCAAAGGTGCCAGCGGGGAAAAGTAATGCTGGTTCTCACTGCCTCCTGGAACCCTTTCAAATGCCACAGACAATTTGGCCCTCTCTGCTTTCCTGCGGACTCCATCCTCAAAAGCACCTGTTTTCGCTTTCGGCAACCTCCGGAGCAAAAAAGACAAACGTCCAGCTTTTGCTGCCACAGCAAAGGTGCCAGCGGGGAAAAGTAATGCTGGTTCTCACTGCCTCCTGGAACCCTTTCAAATGCCACAGACAATTTGGCCCTCTCTGCTTTCCTGCGGACTCCATCCTCAAAAGCACCTGTTTTTGCTTTCGGCAGCCTCCGGAGCAAAAAAGACAAACGTCCAGCTTTTGCTGCCACAGCAAAAGTGCCAGCGGGGAAAAGTAATGCTGGTTCTCACTGCCTCCTGGAACCCTTTCAAATGCCACAGACAATTTGGCCCTCTCTGCTTTCCTGCGGACTCCATCCTCAAAAGCACCTGTTTTCGCTTTCGGCAACCTCCGGAGCAAAAAAGACAAACGTCCAGCTTTTGCTGCCACAGCAAAGGTGCCAGCGGGGAAAAGTAATGCTGGTTCTCACTGCCTCCTGGAACCCTTTCAAATGCCACAGACAATTTGGCCCTCTCTGCTTTCCTGCGGACTCCATCCTCAAAAGCACCTGTTTTTGCTTTCGGCAGCCTCCGGAGCAAAAAAGACAAACGTCCAGCTTTTGCTGCCACAGCAAAGGTGCCAGCGGGGAAAAGTAATGCTGGTTCTCACTGCCTCCTGGAACCCTTTCAAATGCCACAGACAATTTGGCCCTCTCTGCTTTCCTGCGGACTCCATCCTCAAAAGCACCTGTTTTCGCTTTCGGCAGCCTCCGGAGCAAAAAAGACAAACGTCCAGCTTTTGCTGCCACAGCAAAGGTGCCAGCGGGGAAAAGTAATGCTGGTTCTCACTGCCTCCTGGAACCCTTTCAAATGCCACAGACAATTTGGCCCTCTCTGCTTTCCTGCGGACTCCATCCTCAAAAGCACCTGTTTTCGCTTTCGGCAGCCTCCGGAGCAAAAAAGACAAACGTCCAGCTTTTGCTGCCACAGCAAAGGTGCCAGCGGGGAAAAGTAATGCTGGTTCTCACTGCCTCCTGGAACCTGTTCAAATGCCACAGACAATTTGGCCCTCTCTGCTTTCCTGCGGACTCCATCCTCAAAAGCACCTGTTTTCGCTTTCGGCAGCCTCCGGAGCAAAAAAGACAAACGTCCAGCTTTTGCTGCCACAGCAAAGGTGCCAGCGGGGAAAAGTAATGCTGGTTCTCACTGCCTCCTGGAACCCTTTCAAATGCCACAGACAATTTGGCCCTCTCTGCTTTCCTGCGGACTCCATCCTCAAAAGCACCTGTTTTCGCTTTCGGCAACCTCCGGAGCAAAAAAGACAAACGTCCAGCTTTTGCTGCCACAGCAAAGGTGCCAGCGGGGAAAAGTAATGCTGGTTCTCACTGCCTCCTGGAACCCTTTCAAATGCCACAGACAATTTGGCCCTCTCTGCTTTCCTGCGGACTCCATCCTCAAAAGCACCTGTTTTTGCTTTCGGCAGCCTCCGGAGCAAAAAAGACAAACGTCCAGCTTTTGCTGCCACAGCAAAGGTGCCAGCGGGGAAAAGTAATGCTGGTTCTCACTGCCTCCTGGAACCCTTTCAAATGCCACAGACAATTTGGCCCTCTCTGCTTTCCTGCGGACTCCATCCTCAAAAGCACCTGTTTTCGCTTTCGGCAGCCTCCGGAGCAAAAAAGACAAACGTCCAGCTTTTGCTGCCACAGCAAAGGTGCCAGCGGGGAAAAGTAATGCTGGTTCTCACTGCCTCCTGGAACCCTTTCAAATGCCACAGACAATTTGGCCCTCTCTGCTTTCCTGCGGACTCCATCCTCAAAAGCACCTGTTTTCGCTTTCGGCAGCCTCCGGAGCAAAAAAGACAAACGTCCAGCTTTTGCTGCCACAGCAAAGGTGCCAGCGGGGAAAAGTAATGCTGGTTCTCACTGCCTCCTGGAACCTGTTCAAATGCCCCAGACAATTTGGCCCTCTCTGCTTTCCTGCGGACTCCATCCTCAAAAGCACCTGTTTTCGCTTTCGGCAGCCTCCGGAGCAAAAAAGACAAACGTCCAGCTTTTGCTGCCACAGCAAAGGTGCCAGCGGGGAAAAGTAATGCTGGTTCTCACTGCCTCCTGGAACCCTTTCAAATGCCCCAGACAATTTGGCCCTCTCTGCTTTCCTGCGGACTCCATCCTCAAAAGCACCTGTTTTCGCTTTCGGCGCCCTCCGGAGCAAAAAAGACAAACGTCCAGCTTTTGCTGCCACAGCAAAGGTGCCAGCGGGGAAAAGTAATGCTGGTTCTCACTGCCTCCTGGAACCCTTTCAAATGCCACAGACAATTTGGCCCTCTCTGCTTTCCTGCGGACTCCATCCTCAAAAGCACCTGTTTTCGCTTTCGGCAGCCTCCGGAGCAAAAAAGACAAACATCCAGCTTTTGCTGCCACAGCAAAGGTGCCAGCGGGGAAAAGTAATGCTGGTTCTCACTGCCTCCTGGAACCCTTTCAAATGCCACAGACAATTTGGCCCTCTCTGCTTTCCTGCGGACTCCATCCTCAAAAGCACCTGGTTTCGCTTTCGGCAGCGTCCGGAGCAAAAAAGACAAACGTCCAGCTTTTGCTGCCACAGCAAAGGTGCCAGCGGGGAAAAGTAATGCTGGTTCTCACTGCCTCCTGGAACCTGTTCAAATGCCCCAGACAATTTGGCCCTCTCTGCTTTCCTGCGGACTCCATCCTCAAAAGAACCTGTTTTCGCTTTCGGCAGCCTCCGGAGCAAAAAAGACATACGTCCAGCCTTTGCTGCCACAACAAAGGTGCCAGCGGGGAAAAGTAATGCTGGTTCTCACTGCCTCCTGGAACCCTTTCAAATGCCACAGACAATTTGTCCCTCTCTGCTTTCCTGCGGACTCCATCCTCAAAAGCACCTGTTTTCGCTTTCGGCAGCCTCCGGAGCAAAAAAGACAAACGTCCAGCTTTTGCTGCCACAGCAAAGGTGCCAGCGGGGAAAAGTAATGCTGGTTCTCACTGCCTCCTGGAACCCTTTCAAATGCCCCTGACAATTTGGCCCTCTCTGCTTTCCTGCGGACTCCATCCTCAAAAGCACCTGTTTTCGCTTTCGGCGCCCTCCGGAGCAAAAAAGACAAACGTCCAGCTTTTGCTGCCACAGCAAAGGTGCCAGCGGGGAAAAGTAATGCTGGTTCTCACTGCCTCCTGGAACCCTTTCAAATGCCACAGACAATTTGGCCCTCTCTGCTTTCCTGCGGACTCCATCCTCAAAAGCACCTGTTTTCGCTTTCGGCAGCGTCCGGAGCAAAAAAGACAAACGTCCAGCTTTTGCTGCCACAGCAAAGGTGCCAGCGGGGAAAAGTAATGCTGGTTCTCACTGCCTCCTGGAACCTGTTCAAATGCCCCAGACAATTTGGCCCTCTCTGCTTTCCTGCGGACTCCATCCTCAAAAGCACCTGTTTTCGCTTTCGGCAGCCTCCGGAGCAAAAAAGACAAACGTCCAGCTTTTGCTGCCACAGCAAAGGTGCCAGCGGGGAAAAGTAATGCTGGTTCTCACTGCCTCCTGGAACCCTTTCAAATGCCCCAGACAATTTGGCCCTCTCTGCTTTCCTGCGGACTCCATCCTCAAAAGCACCTGTTTTGGCTTTCGGCGCCCTCCGGAGCAAAAAAGACAAACGTCCAGCTTTTGCTGCCACAGCAAAGGTGCCAGCGGGGAAAAGTAATGCTGGTTCTCACTGCCTCCTGGAACCTCTTCAAATGCCCCAGACAATTTGGCCCTCTCTGCTTTCCTGCGGACTCCATCCTCAAAAGCACCTGTTTTCGCTTTCGGCAGCCTCCGGAGCAAAAAAGACAAACGTCCAGCTTTTGCTGCCACAGCAAAGGTGCCAGCGGGGAAAAGTAATGCTGGTTCTCACTGCCTCCTGGAACCCTTTCAAATGCCACAGACAATTTGGCCCTCTCTGCTTTCCTGCGGACTCCATCCTCAAAAGCACCTTTTTTCGCTTTCGGCAGCCTCCGGAGCAAAAAAGACAAACGTCCAGCTTTTGCTGCCACAGCAAAGGTGCCAGCGGGGAAAAGTAATGCTGGTTCTCACTGCCTCCTGGAACCCTTTCAAATGCCCCAGACAATTTGGCCCTCTCTGCTTTCCTGCGGACTCCATCCTCAAAAGCACCTGTTTTCGCTTTCGGCAGCGTCCGGAGCAAAAAAGACAAACGCCCAGCTTTTGCTGCAACAGCAAAGGTGCCAGCGGGGAAAAGTAATGCTGGTTCTCACTGCCTCCTGGAACCCTTTCAAATGCCACAGACAATTTGGCCCTCTCTGCTTTCCTGCGGACTCCATCCTCAAAAGCACCTGTTTTTGCTTTCGGCAGCCTCCGGAGCAAAAAAGACAAACGTCCAGCTTTTGCTGCCACAGCAAAGGTGCCAGCGGGGAAAAGTAATGCTGGTTCTCACTACCTCCTTGAACCCTTTCAAATGCCACAGACAATTTGGCCCTCTCTGCTTTCCTGCGGACTCCATCCTCAAAAGCACCTCTTTTCGCTTTCGGCAACCTCCGGAGCAAAAAAGACAAACGTCCAGCTTTTGCTGCCACAGCAAAGGTGCCAGCGGGGAAAAGTAATGCTGGTTCTCACTGCCTCCTGGAACCCTTTCAAATGCCCCAGACAATTTGGCCCTCTCTGCTTTCCTGCGGACTCCATCCTCAAAAGCACCTGTTTTCGCTTTCGGCAGCCTCCGGAGGAAAAAAGACAAACGTCCAGCTTTTGCTGCCACAGCAAAGGTGCCAGCGGGGAAAAGTAATGCTGGTTCTCACTGCCTCCTGGAACCCTTTCAAATGCCCCTGACAATTTGGCCCTCTCTGCTTTCCTGCGGACTCCATCCTCAAAAGCACCTGTTTTCGCTTTCGGCGCCCTCCGGAGCAAAAAAGACAAACGTCCAGCTTTTGCTGCCACAGCAAAGGTGCCAGCAGGGAAAAGTAATGCTGGTTCTCACTGCCTCCTGGAACTCTTTCAAATGCCACAGACAATTTGGCCCTCTCTGCTTTCCTGCGGACTCCATCCTCAAAAGCACCTGTTTTCGCTTTCGGCAGCCTCCGGAGCAAAAAAGACAAACGTCCAGCCTTTGCTGCCACAACAAAGGTGCCAGCGGGGAAAAGTAATGCTGGTTCTCACTACCTCCTGGAACCCTTTCAAATGCCACAGACAATTTGGCCCTCTCTGCTTTCCTGCGGACTCCATCCTCAAAAGCACCTGTTTTCGCTTTCGGCAGCCTCCGGAGCAAAAAAGACAAACGTCCAGCTTTTGCTGCCACAGCAAAGGTGCCAGCGGGGAAAAGTAATGCTGGTTCTCACTGCCTCCTGGAACCTGTTCAAATGCCCCAGACAATTTGGCCCTCTCTGCTTTCCTGCGGACTCCATCCTCAAAAGAACCTGTTTTCGCTTTCGGCAGCCTCCGGAGCAAAAAAGACATACGTCCAGCCTTTGCTGCCACAACAAAGGTGCCAGCGGGGAAAAGTAATGCTGGTTCTCACTGCCTCCTGGAACCCTTTCAAATGCCACAGACAATTTGTCCCTCTCTGCTTTCCTGCGGACTCCATCCTCAAAAGCACCTGTTTTCGCTTTCGGCAGCCTCCGGAGCAAAAAAGACAAACGTCCAGCTTTTGCTGCCACAGCAAAGGTGCCAGCGGGGAAAAGTAATGCTGGTTCTCACTGCCTCCTGGAACCCTTTCAAATGCCCCTGACAATTTGGCCCTCTCTGCTTTCCTGCGGACTCCATCCTCAAAAGCACCTGTTTTCGCTTTCGGCGCCCTCCGGAGCAAAAAAGACAAACGTCCAGCTTTTGCTGCCACAGCAAAGGTGCCAGCGGGGAAAAGTAATGCTGGTTCTCACTGCCTCCTGGAACCCTTTCAAATGCCACAGACAATTTGGCCCTCTCTGCTTTCCTGCGGACTCCATCCTCAAAAGCACCTGTTTTCGCTTTCGGCAGCGTCCGGAGCAAAAAAGACAAACGTCCAGCTTTTGCTGCCACAGCAAAGGTGCCAGCGGGGAAAAGTAATGCTGGTTCTCACTGCCTCCTGGAACTCTTTCAAATGCCACAGACAATTTGGCCCTCTCTGCTTTCCTGCGGACTCCATCCTCAAAAGCACCTGTTTTCGCTTTCGGCAGCCTCCGGAGCAAAAAAGACAAACGTCCAGCCTTTGCTGCCACAACAAAGGTGCCAGCGGGGAAAAGTAATGCTGGTTCTCACTACCTCCTGGAACCCTTTCAAATGCCACAGACAATTTGGCCCTCTCTGCTTTCCTGCGGACTCCATCCTCAAAAGCACCTGTTTTCGCTTTCGGCAGCGTCCGGAGCAAAAAAGACAAACGTCCAGCTTTTGCTGCCACAGCAAAGGTGCCAGCGGGGAAAAGTAATGCTGGTTCTCACTGCCTCCTGGAACCTGTTCAAATGCCCCAGACAATTTGGCCCTCTCTGCTTTCCTGCGGACTCCATCCTCAAAAGAACCTGTTTTCGCTTTCGGCAGCCTCCGGAGCAAAAAAGACATACGTCCAGCCTTTGCTGCCACAACAAAGGTGCCAGCGGGGAAAAGTAATGCTGGTTCTCACTGCCTCCTGGAACCCTTTCAAATGCCACAGACAATTTGTCCCTCTCTGCTTTCCTGCGGACTCCATCCTCAAAAGCACCTGTTTTCGCTTTCGGCAGCCTCCGGAGCAAAAAAGACAAACGTCCAGCTTTTGCTGCCACAGCAAAGGTGCCAGCGGGGAAAAGTAATGCTGGTTCTCACTGCCTCCTGGAACCCTTTCAAATGCCCCTGACAATTTGGCCCTCTCTGCTTTCCTGCGGACTCCATCCTCAAAAGCACCTGTTTTCGCTTTCGGCGCCCTCCGGAGCAAAAAAGACAAACGTCCAGCTTTTGCTGCCACAGCAAAGGTGCCAGCGGGGAAAAGTAATGCTGGTTCTCACTGCCTCCTGGAACCCTTTCAAATGCCACAGACAATTTGGCCCTCTCTGCTTTCCTGCGGACTCCATCCTCAAAAGCACCTGTTTTCGCTTTCGGCAGCGTCCGGAGCAAAAAAGACAAACGTCCAGCTTTTGCTGCCACAGCAAAGGTGCCAGCGGGGAAAAGTAATGCTGGTTCTCACTGCCTCCTGGAACCTGTTCAAATGCCCCAGACAATTTGGCCCTCTCTGCTTTCCTGCGGACTCCATCCTCAAAAGCACCTGTTTTCGCTTTCGGCAGCCTCCGGAGCAAAAAAGACAAACGTCCAGCTTTTGCTGCCACAGCAAAGGTGCCAGCGGGGAAAAGTAATGCTGGTTCTCACTGCCTCCTGGAACCCTTTCAAATGCCCCAGACAATTTGGCCCTCTCTGCTTTCCTGCGGACTCCATCCTCAAAAGCACCTGTTTTGGATTTCGGCGCCCTCCGGAGCAAAAAAGACAAACGTCCAGCTTTTGCTGCCACAGCAAAGGTGCCAGCGGGGAAAAGTAATGCTGGTTCTCACTGCCTCCTGGAACCTCTTCAAATGCCCCAGACAATTTGGCCCTCTCTGCTTTCCTGCGGACTCCATCCTCAAAAGCACCTGTTTTCGCTTTCGGCAGCCTCCGGAGCAAAAAAGACAAACGTCCAGCTTTTGCTGCCACAGCAAAGGTGCCAGCGGGGAAAAGTAATGCTGGTTCTCACTGCCTCCTGGAACCCTTTCAAATGCCACAGACAATTTGGCCCTCTCTGCTTTCCTGCGGACTCCATCCTCAAAAGCACCTTTTTTCGCTTTCGGCAGCCTCCGGAGCAAAAAAGACAAACGTCCAGCTTTTGCTGCCACAGCAAAGGTGCCAGCGGGGAAAAGTAATGCTGGTTCTCACTGCCTCCTGGAACCCTTTCAAATGCCCCAGACAATTTGGCCCTCTCTGCTTTCCTGCGGACTCCATCCTCAAAAGCACCTGTTTTCGCTTTCGGCAGCGTCCGGAGCAAAAAAGACAAACGCCCAGCTTTTGCTGCAACAGCAAAGGTGCCAGCGGGGAAAAGTAATGCTGGTTCTCACTGCCTCCTGGAACCCTTTCAAATGCCACAGACAATTTGGCCCTCTCTGCTTTCCTGCGGACTCCATCCTCAAAAGCACCTGTTTTTGCTTTCGGCAGCCTCCGGAGCAAAAAAGACAAACGTCCAGCTTTTGCTGCCACAGCAAAGGTGCCAGCGGGGAAAAGTAATGCTGGTTCTCACTACCTCCTTGAACCCTTTCAAATGCCACAGACAATTTGGCCCTCTCTGCTTTCCTGCGGACTCCATCCTCAAAAGCACCTCTTTTCGCTTTCGGCAACCTCCGGAGCAAAAAAGACAAACGTCCAGCTTTTGCTGCCACAGCAAAGGTGCCAGCGGGGAAAAGTAATGCTGGTTCTCACTGCCTCCTGGAACCCTTTCAAATGCCCCAGACAATTTGGCCCTCTCTGCTTTCCTGCGGACTCCATCCTCAAAAGCACCTGTTTTCGCTTTCGGCAGCCTCCGGAGCAAAAAAGACAAACGTCCAGCTTTTGCTGCCACAGCAAAGGTGCCAGCGGGGAAAAGTAATGCTGGTTCTCACTGCCTCCTGGAACCCTTTCAAATGCCCCTGACAATTTGGCCCTCTCTGCTTTCCTGCGGACTCCATCCTCAAAAGCACCTGTTTTCGCTTTCGGCGCCCTCCGGAGCAAAAAAGACAAACGTCCAGCTTTTGCTGCCACAGCAAAGGTGCCAGCAGGGAAAAGTAATGCTGGTTCTCACTGCCTCCTGGAACTCTTTCAAATGCCACAGACAATTTGGCCCTCTCTGCTTTCCTGCGGACTCCATCCTCAAAAGCACCTGTTTTCGCTTTCGGCAGCCTCCGGAGCAAAAAAGACAAACGTCCAGCCTTTGCTGCCACAACAAAGGTGCCAGCGGGGAAAAGTAATGCTGGTTCTCACTACCTCCTGGAACCCTTTCAAATGCCACAGACAATTTGGCCCTCTCTGCTTTCCTGCGGACTCCATCCTCAAAAGCACCTGTTTTCGCTTTCGGCAGCCTCCGGAGCAAAAAAGACAAACGTCCAGCTTTTGCTGCCACAGCAAAGGTGCCAGCGGGGAAAAGTAATGCTGGTTCTCACTGCCTCCTGGAATCCTTTCAAATGCCCCAGACAATTAAGCCCTCTCTGCTTTCCTGCGGACTCCATCCTCAAAAGCACCTGTTTTCGCTTTCGGCAGCCTCCGGAGCAAAAAAGACAAACGTCCAGCTTTTGCTGCCACAACAAAGGTGCCAGCGGGGAAAAGTAATGCTGGTTCTCACTGCCTCCTGGAACCCTTTCAAATGCCCCAGACAATTTGGCCCTCTCTGCTTTCCTGCGGACTCCATCCTCAAAAGCACCTGTTTTCGCTTTCGGCAACCTCCGGAGCAAAAAAGACAAACGTCCAGCTTTTGCTGCCACAGCAAAGGTGCCAGCGGGGAAAAGTAATGCTGGTTCTCACTGCCTCCTGGAACCCTTTCAAATGCCACAGACAATTTGGCCCTCTCTGCTTTCCTGCGGACTCCATCCTCAAAAGCACCTGTTTTCGCTTTCGGCAACCTCCGGAGCAAAAAAGACAAACGTCCAGCTTTTGCTGCCACAGCAAAGGTGCCAGCGGGGAAAAGTAATGCTGGTTCTCACTGCCTCCTGGAACCCTTTCAAATGCCCCAGACAATTTGGCCCTCTCTGCTTTCCTGCGGACTCCATCCTCAAAAGCACCTGTTTTCGCTTTCGGCAGCCTCCGGAGCAAAAAAGACAAACGTCCAGCTTTTGCTGCCACAACAAAGGTGCCAGCGGGGAAAAGTAATGCTGGTTCTCACTGCCTCCTGGAACCCTTTCAAATGCCACAGACAATTTGGCCCTCTCTGCTTTCCTGCGGACTCCATCCTCAAAAGCACCTGTTTTCGCTTTCGGCAGCGTCCGGAGCAAAAAGACAAACGTCCAGCTTTTGCTGCCACAGCAAAGGTGCCAGCGGGGAAAAGTAATGCTGGTTCTCACTGCCTCCTGGAACCTGTTCAAATGCCCCAGACAATTTGGCCCTCTCTGCTTTCCTGCGGACTCCATCCTCAAAAGCACCTGTTTTCGCTTTCGGCAGCCTCCGGAGCAAAAAAGACAAACGTCCAGCTTTTGCTGCCACAGCAAAGGTGCCAGCGGGGAAAAGTAATGCTGGTTCTCACTGCCTCCTGGAACCCTTTCAAATGCCCCAGACAATTTGGCCCTCTCTGCTTTCCTGCGGACTCCATCCTCAAAAGCACCTGTTTTGGCTTTCGGCAGCCTCCGGAGCAAAAAAGACAAACGTCCAGCTTTTGCTGCCACAGCAAAGGTGCCAGCGGGGAAAAGTAATGCTGGTTCTCACTGCCTCCTGGAACCTCTTCAAATGCCCCAGACAATTTGGCCCTCTCTGCTTTCCTGCGGACTCCATCCTCAAAAGCACCTGTTTTCGCTTTCGGCAACCTCCGGAGCAAAAAAGACAAACGTCCAGCTTTTGCTGCCACAGCAAAGGTGCCAGCGGGGAAAAGTAATGCTGGTTCTCACTGCCTCCTGGAACCCTTTCAAATGCCACAGACAATTTGGCCCTCTCTGCTTTCCTGCGGACTCCATCCTCAAAAGCACCTGTTTTCGCTTTCGGCAGCCTCCGGAGCAAAAAAGACAAATGTCCAGCTTTTGCTGCCACAGCAAAGGTGCCAGCGGGGAAAAGTAATGCTGGTTCTCACTGCCTCCTGGAACCCTTTCAAATGCCCCAGACAATTTGGCCCTCTCTGCTTTCCTGCGGACTCCATCCTCAAAAGCACCTGTTTTCGCTTTCGGCAACCTCCGGAGCAAAAAAGACAAACGTCCAGCTTTTGCTGCAACAGCAAAGGTGCCAGCGGGGAAAAGTAATGCTGGTTCTCACTGCCTCCTGGAACCCTTTCAAATGCCACAGACAATTTGGCCCTCTCTGCTTTCCTGCGGACTCCATCCTCAAAAGCACCTGTTTTCGCTTTCGGCAGCCTCCGGAGCAAAAAAGACAAACGTCCAGCTTTTGCTGCCACAGCAAAGGTGCCAGCGGGGAAAAGTAATGCTGGTTCTCACTGCCTCCTGGAACCCTTTCAAATGCCCCAGACAATTTGGCCCTCTCTGCTTTCCTGCGGACTCCATCCTCAAAAGCACCTGTTTTCGCTTTCGGCAACCTCCGGAGCAAAAAAGACAAACGTCCAGCTTTTGCTGCAACAGCAAAGGTGCCAGCGGGGAAAAGTAATGCTGGTTCTCACTGCCTCCTGGAACCCTTTCAAATGCCACAGACAATTTGGCCCTCTCTGCTTTCCTGCGGACTCCATCCTCAAAAGCACCTGTTTTTGCTTTCGGCAGCCTCCGGAGCAAAAAAGACAAACGTCCAGCTTTTGCTGCCACAGCAAAGGTGCCAGCGGGGAAAAGTAATGCTGGTTCTCACTGCCTCCTGGAACCTCTTCAAATGCCCCAGCTAATTTGGCCCTCTCTGCTTTCCTGCGGACTCCATCCTCAAAAGCACCTGTTTTTGCTTTCGGCAGCCTCCGGAGCAAAAAAGACAAACGTCCAGCTTTTGCTGCCACAGCAAAGGTGCCAGCGGGGAAAAGTAATGCTGGTTCTCACTGCCTCCTGGAACCTCTTCAAATGCCCCAGCTAATTTGGCCCTCTCTGCTTTCCTGCGGACTCCATCCTCAAAAGCACCTGTTTTTGCTTTCGGCAGCCTCCGGAGCAAAAAAGACAAACGTCCAGCTTTTGCTGCCACAGCAAAGGTGCCAGCGGGGAAAAGTAATGCTGGTTCTCACTACCTCCTTGAACCCTTTCAAATGCCACAGACAATTTGGCCCTCTCTGCTTTCCTGCGGACTCCATCCTCAAAAGCACCTCTTTTCGCTTTCGGCAACCTCCGGAGCAAAAAAGACAAACGTCCAGCTTTTGCTGCCACAGCAAAGGTGCCAGCGGGGAAAAGTAATGCTGGTTCTCACTGCCTCCTGGAACCCTTTCAAATGCCACAGACAATTTGGCCCTCTCTGCTTTCCTGCGGACTCCATCCTCAAAAGCACCTGTTTTCGCTTTCGGCGCCCTCCGGAGCAAAAAAGACAAACGTCCAGCTTTTGCTGCCACAGCAAAGGTGCCAGCAGGGAAAAGTAATGCTGGTTCTCACTGCCTCCTGGAACTCTTTCAAATGCCACAGACAATTTGGCCCTCTCTGCTTTCCTGCGGACTCCATCCTCAAAAGCACCTGTTTTCGCTTTCGGCAGCCTCCGGAGCAAAAAAGACAAACGTCCAGCTTTTGCTGCCACAGCAAAGGTGCCAGCGGGGAAAAGTAATGCTGGTTCTCACTGCCTCCTGGAACCCTTTCAAATGCCCCAGACAATTAAGCCCTCTCTGCTTTCCTGCGGACTCCATCCTCAAAAGCACCTGTTTTCGCTTTCGGCAGCCTCCGGAGCAAAAAAGACAAACGTCCAGCTTTTGCTGCCACAACAAAGGTGCCAGCGGGGAAAAGTAATGCTGGTTCTCACTGCCTCCTGGAACCCTTTCAAATGCCCCAGACAATTTGGCCCTCTCTGCTTTCCTGCGGACTCCATCCTCAAAAGCACCTGTTTTCGCTTTCGGCAACCTCCGGAGCAAAAAAGACAAACGTCCAGCTTTTGCTGCCACAGCAAAGGTGCCAGCGGGGAAAAGTAATGCTGGTTCTCACTGCCTCCTGGAACCCTTTCAAATGCCCCAGACAATTTGGCCCTCTCTGCTTTCCTGCGGACTCCATCCTCAAAAGCACCTGTTTTCGCTTTCGGCAACCTCCGGAGCAAAAAAGACAAACGTCCAGCTTTTGCTGCCACAGCAAAGGTGCCAGCGGGGAAAAGTAATGCTGGTTCTCACTGCCTCCTGGAACCCTTTCAAATGCCCCAGACAATTTGGCCCTCTCTGCTTTCCTGCGGACTCCGTCCTCAAAAGCACCTGTTTTCGCTTTCGGCAGCCTCCGGAGCAAAAAAGACAAACGTCCAGCTTTTGCTGCCACAACAAAGGTGCCAGCGGGGAAAAGTAATGCTGGTTCTCACTGCCTCCTGGAACCCTTTCAAATGCCACAGACAATTTGGCCCTCTCTGCTTTCCTGCGGACTCCATCCTCAAAAGCACCTGTTTTCGCTTTCGGCGCCCTCCGGAGCAAAAAAGACAAACGTCCAGCTTTTGCTGCCACAGCAAAGGTGCCAGCGGGGAAAAGTAATGCTGGTTCTCACTGCCTCCTGGAACCCTTTCAAATGCCACAGACAATTTGGCCCTCTCTGCTTTCCTGCGGACTCCATCCTCAAAAGCACCTGTTTTCGCTTTCGGCAGCGTCCGGAGCAAAAAAGACAAACGTCCAGCTTTTGCTGCCACAGCAAAGGTGCCAGCGGGGAAAAGTAATGCTGGTTCTCACTGCCTCCTGGAACCTGTTCAAATGCCCCAGACAATTTGGCCCTCTCTGCTTTCCTGCGGACTCCATCCTCAAAAGCACCTGTTTTCGCTTTCGGCAGCCTCCGGAGCAAAAAAGACAAACGTCCAGCTTTTGCTGCCACAGCAAAGGTGCCAGCGGGGAAAAGTAATGCTGGTTCTCACTGCCTCCTGGAACCCTTTCAAATGCCACAGACAATTTGGCCCTCTCTGCTTTCCTGCGGACTCCATCCTCAAAAGCACCTGTTTTGGCTTTCGGCGCCCTCCGGAGCAAAAAAGACAAACGTCCAGCTTTTGCTGCCACAGCAAAGGTGCCAGCGGGGAAAAGTAATGCTGGTTCTCACTGCCTCCTGGAACCTCTTCAAATGCCCCAGACAATTTGGCCATCTCTGCTTTCCTGCGGACTCCATCCTCAAAAGCACCTGTTTTCGCTTTCGGCAACCTCCGGAGCAAAAAAGACAAACGTCCAGCTTTTGCTGCCACAGCAAAGGTGCCAGCGGGGAAAAGTAATGCTGGTTCTCACTGCCTCCTGGAACCCTTTCAAATGCCACAGACAATTTGGCCCTCTCTGCTTTCCTGCGGACTCCATCCTCAAAAGCACCTGTTTTCGCTTTCGGCAGCCTCCGGAGCAAAAAAGACAAACGTCCAGCTTTTGCTGCCACAGCAAAGGTGCCAGCGGGGAAAAGTAATGCTGGTTCTCACTGCCTCCTGGAACCCTTTCAAATGCCCCAGACAATTTGGCCCTCTCTGCTTTCCTGCGGACTCCATCCTCAAAAGCACCTGTTTTCGCTTTCGGCAACCTCCGGAGCAAAAAAGACAAACGTCCAGCTTTTGCTGCAACAGCAAAGGTGCCAGCGGGGAAAAGTAATGCTGGTTCTCACTGCCTCCTGGAACCCTTTCAAATGCCACAGACAATTTGGCCCTCTCTGCTTTCCTGCGGACTCCATCCTCAAAAGCACCTGTTTTCGCTTTCGGCAGCCTCCGGAGCAAAAAAGACAAACGTCCAGCTTTTGCTGCCACAGCAAAGGTGCCAGCGGGGAAAAGTAATGCTGGTTCTCACTGCCTCCTGGAACCCTTTCAAATGCCACAGACAATTTGGCCCTCTCTGCTTTCCTGCGGACTCCATCCTCAAAAGCACCTGTTTTCGCTTTCGGCAACCTCCGGAGCAAAAAAGACAAACGTCCAGCTTTTGCTGCCACAGCAAAGGTGCCAGCGGGGAAAAGTAATGCTGGTTCTCACTGCCTCCTGGAACCCTTTCAAATGCCACAGACAATTTGGCCCTCTCTGCTTTCCTGCGGACTCCATCCTCAAAAGCACCTGTTTTTGCTTTCGGCAGCCTCCGGAGCAAAAAAGACAAACGTCCAGCTTTTGCTGCCACAGCAAAGGTGCCAGCGGGGAAAAGTAATGCTGGTTCTCACTGCCTCCTGGAACCTCTTCAAATGCCCCAGCTAATTTGGCCCTCTCTGCTTTCCTGCGGACTCCATCCTCAAAAGCACCTGTTTTCGCTTTCGGCAGCCTCAGGAGCAAAAAAGACAAACGTCCAGCTTTTGCTGCCACAGCAAAGGTGCCAGCGGGGAAAAGTAATGCTGGTTCTCACTGCCTCCTGGAACCCTTTCAAATGCCCCAGACAATTTGGCCCTCTCTGCTTTCCTGCGGACTCCATCCTCAAAAGCACCTGTTTTCGCTTTCGGCAGCCTCCGGAGCAAAAAAGACAAACGTCCAGCTTTTGCTGCCACAGCAAAGGTGCCAGCGGGGAAAAGTAATGCTGGTTCTCACTGCCTCCTGGAACCTCTTCAAATGCCCCAGACAATTTGGCCCTCTCTGCTTTCCTGCGGACTCCATCCTCAAAAGCACCTGTTTTCGCTTTTGGCAACCTCCGGAGCAAAAAAGACAAACGTCCAGCTTTTGCTGCCACAGCAAAGGTGCCAGCGGGGAAAAGTAATGCTGGTTCTCACTGCCTCCTGGAACCCTTTCAAATGCCACAGACAATTTGGCCCTCTCTGCTTTCCTGTGGACTCCATCCTCAAAAGCACCTGTTTTCGCTTTCGGCAGCCTCCGGAGCAAAAAAGACAAACGTCCAGCCTTTGCTGCCACAACAAAGGTGCCAGCGGGGAAAAGTAATGCTGGTTCTCACTACCTCCTTGAAACTTTTCAAATGCCACAGACAATTTGGCCCTCTCTGCTTTCCTGCGGACTCCATCCTCAAAAGCACCTCTTTTCGCTTTCGGCAACCTCCGGAGCAAAAAAGACAAACGTCCAGCTTTTGCTGCCACAGCAAAGGTGCCAGCGGGGAAAAGTAATGCTGGTTCTCACTGCCTCCTGGAACCCTTTCAAATGCCACAGACAATTTGGCCCTCTCTGCTTTCCTGCGGACTCCATCCTCAAAAGCACCTGTTTTCGCTTTCGGCAGCCTCCGGAGCAAAAAAGACAAACGTCCAGCTTTTGCTGCCACAGCAAAGGTGCCAGCGGGGAAAAGTAATGCTGGTTCTCACTGCCTCCTGGAACCCTTTCAAATGCCCCAGACAATTTGGCCCTCTCTGCTTTCCTGCGGACTCCATCCTCAAAAGCACCTGTTTTCGCTTTCGGCAGCCTCCGGAGCAAAAAAGACAAACGTCCAGCTTTTGCTGCCACAACAAAGGTGCCAGCGGGGAAAAGTAATGCTGGTTCTCACTGCCTCCTGGAACCCTTTCAAATGCCCCAGACAATTTGGCCCTCTCTGCTTTCCTGCGGACTCCATCCTCAAAAGCACCTGTTTTCGCTTTCGGCAACCTCCGGAGCAAAAAAGACAAACGTCCAGCTTTTGCTGCCACAGCAAAGGTGCCAGCGGGGAAAAGTAATGCTGGTTCTCACTGCCTCCTGGAACCCTTTCAAATGCCACAGACAATTTGGCCCTCTCTGCTTTCCTGCGGACTCCATCCTCAAAAGCACCTGTTTTCGCTTTCGGCAACCTCCGGAGCAAAAAAGACAAACGTCCAGCTTTTGCTGCCACAGCAAAGGTGCCAGCGGGGAAAAGTAATGCTGGTTCTCACTGCCTCCTGGAACCCTTTCAAATGCCCCAGACAATTTGGCCCTCTCTGCTTTCCTGCGGACTCCATCCTCAAAAGCACCTGTTTTCGCTTTCGGCAGCCTCCGGAGCAAAAAAGACAAACGTCCAGCTTTTGCTGCCACAACAAAGGTGCCAGCGGGGAAAAGTAATGCTGGTTCTCACTGCCTCCTGGAACCCTTTCAAATGCCACAGACAATTTGGCCCTCTCTGCTTTCCTGCGGACTCCATCCTCAAAAGCACCTGTTTTCGCTTTCGGCGCCCTCCGGAGCAAAAAAGACAAACGTCCAGCTTTTGCTGCCACAGCAAAGGTGCCAGCGGGGAAAAGTAATGCTGGTTCTCACTGCCTCCTGGAACCCTTTCAAATGCCACAGACAATTTGGCCCTCTCTGCTTTCCTGCGGACTCCATCCTCAAAAGCACCTGTTTTCGCTTTCGGCAGCGTCCGGAGCAAAAAAGACAAACGTCCAGCTTTTGCTGCCACAGCAAAGGTGCCAGCGGGGAAAAGTAATGCTGGTTCTCATTGCCTCCTGGAACCTTTTCAAATGCCCCAGACAATTTGGCCCTCTCTGCTTTCCTGCGGACTCCATCCTCAAAAGCACCTGTTTTCGCTTTCGGCAGCCTCCGGAGCAAAAAAGACAAACGTCCAGCTTTTGCTGCCACAGCAAAGGTGCCAGGGGGGAAAAGTAATGCTGGTTCTCACTGCCTCCTGGAACCCTTTCAAATGCCCCAGACAATTTGGCCCTCTCTGCTTTCCTGCGGACTCCATCCTCAAAAGCACCTGTTTTGGCTTTCGGCGCCCTCCGGAGCAAAAAAGACAAACGTCCAGCTTTTGCTGCCACAGCAAAGGTGCCAGCGGGGAAAAGTAATGCTGGTTCTCACTGCCTCCTGGAACCTCTTCAAATGCCCCAGACAATTTGGCCCTCTCTGCTTTCCTGCGGACTCCATCCTCAAAAGCACCTGTTTTCGCTTTCGGCAACCTCCGGAGCAAAAAAGACAAACGTCCAGCTTTTGCTGCCACAGCAAAGGTGCCAGCGGGGAAAAGTAATGCTGGTTCTCACTGCCTCCTGGAACCCTTTCAAATGCCACAGACAATTTGGCCCTCTCTGCTTTCCTGCGGACTCCATCCTCAAAAGCACCTGTTTTCGCTTTCGGCAGCCTCCGGAGCAAAAAAGACAAACGTCCAGCTTTTGCTGCCACAGCAAAGGTGCCAGCGGGGAAAAGTAATGCTGGTTCTCACTGCCTCCTGGAACCCTTTCAAATGCCCCAGACAATTTGGCCCTCTCTGCTTTCCTGCGGACTCCATCCTCAAAAGCACCTGTTTTCGCTTTCGGCAACCTCCGGAGCAAAAAAGACAAACGTCCAGCTTTTGCTGCAACAGCAAAGGTGCCAGCGGGGAAAAGTAATGCTGGTTCTCACTGCCTCCTGGAACCCTTTCAAATGCCACAGACAATTTGGCCCTCTCTGCTTTCCTGCGGACTCCATCCTCAAAAGCACCTGTTTTTGCTTTCGGCAGCCTCCGGAGCAAAAAAGACAAACGTCCAGCTTTTGCTGCCACAGCAAAGGTGCCAGCGGGGAAAAGTAATGCTGGTTCTCACTGCCTCCTGGAACCTCTTCAAATGCCACAGACAATTTGGCCCTCTCTGCTTTCCTGCGGACTCCATCCTCAAAAGCACCTGTTTTCGCTTTCGGCAGCCTCCGGAGCAAAAAAGACAAACGTCCAGCTTTTGCTGCCACAACAAAGGTGCCAGCGGGGAAAAGTAATGCTGGTTCTCACTGCCTCCTGGAACCCTTTCAAATGCCACAGACAATTTGGCCCTCTCTGCTTTCCTGCGGACTCCATCCTCAAAAGCACCTGTTTTCGCTTTCGGCAACCTCCGGAGCAAAAAAGACAAACGTCCAGCTTTTGCTGCCACAGCAAAGGTGCCAGCGGGGAAAAGTAATGCTGGTTCTCACTGCCTCCTGGAACCCTTTCAAATGCCACAGACAATTTGGCCCTCTCTGCTTTCCTGCGGACTCCATCCTCAAAAGCACCTGTTTTCGCTTTCGGCAACCTCCGGAGCAAAAAAGACAAACGTCCAGCTTTTGCTGCCACAGCAAAGGTGCCAGCGGGGAAAAGTAATGCTGGTTCTCACTGCCTCCTGGAACCCTTTCAAATGCCCCAGACAATTTGGCCCTCTCTGCTTTCCTGCGGACTCCATCCTCAAAAGCACCTGTTTTCGCTTTCGGCAGCCTCCGGAGCAAAAAAGACAAACGTCCAGCTTTTGCTGCCACAACAAAGGTGCCAGCGGGGAAAAGTAATGCTGGTTCTCACTGCCTCCTGGAACCCTTTCAAATGCCACAGACAATTTGGCCCTCTCTGCTTTCCTGCGGACTCCATCCTCAAAAGCACCTGTTTTCGCTTTCGGCGCCCTCCGGAGCAAAAAAGACAAACGTCCAGCTTTTGCTGCCACAGCAAAGGTGCCAGCGTGGAAAAGTAATGCTGGTTCTCACTGCCTCCTGGAACCCTTTCAAATGCCCCAGACAATTTGGCCCTCTCTGCTTTCCTGCGGACTCCATCCTCAAAAGCACCTGTTTTCGCTTTCGGCAGCGTCCGGAGCAAAAAAGACAAACGTCCAGCTTTTGCTGCCACAGCAAAGGTGCCAGCGGGGAAAAGTAATGCTGGTTCTCACTGCCTCCTGGAACCTGTTCAAATGCCCCAGACAATTTGGCCCTCTCTGCTTTCCTGCGGACTCCATCCTCAAAAGCACCTGTTTTCGCTTTCGGCAGCCTCCGGAGCAAAAAAGACAAACGTCCAGCTTTTGCTGCCACAGCAAAGGTGCCAGCGGGGAAAAGTAATGCTGGTTCTCACTGCCTCCTGGAACCCTTTCAAATGCCCCAGACAATTTGGCCCTCTCTGCTTTCCTGCGGACTCCATCCTCAAAAGCACCTGTTTTGGCTTTCGGCGCCCTCCGGAGCAAAAAAGACAAACGTCCAGCTTTTGCTGCCACAGCAAAGGTGCCAGCGGGGAAAAGTAATGCTGGTTCTCACTGCCTCCTGGAACCTCTTCAAATGCCCCAGACAATTTGGCCCTCTCTGCTTTCCTGCGGACTCCATCCTCAAAAGCACCTGTTTTCGCTTTCGGCAGCCTCCGGAGCAAAAAAGACAAACGTCCAGCTTTTGCTGCCACAGCAAAGGTGCCAGCGGGGAAAAGTAATGCTGGTTCTCACTGCCTCCTGGAACCCTTTCAAATGCCCCAGACAATTTGGCCCTCTCTGCTTTCCTGCGGACTCCATCCTCAAAAGCACCTGTTTTCGCTTTCGGCAACCTCCGGAGCAAAAAAGACAAACGTCCAGCTTTTGCTGCAACAGCAAAGGTGCCAGCGGGGAAAAGTAATGCTGGTTCTCACTGCCTCCTGGAACCCTTTCAAATGCCACAGACAATTTGGCCCTCTCTGCTTTCCTGCGGACTCCATCCTCAAAAGCACCTGTTTTTGCTTTCGGCAGCCTCCGGAGCAAAAAAGACAAACGTCCAGCTTTTGCTGCCACAGCAAAGGTGCCAGCGGGGAAAAGTAATGCTGGTTCTCACTGCCTCCTGGAACCTCTTCAAATGCCACAGACAATTTGGCCCTCTCTGCTTTCCTGCGGACTCCATCCTCAAAAGCACCTGTTTTCGCTTTCGGCAGCCTCCGGAGCAAAAAAGACAAACGTCCAGCTTTTGCTGCCACAACAAAGGTGCCAGCGGGGAAAAGTAATGCTGGTTCTCACTGCCTCCTGGAACCCTTTCAAATGCCCCAGACAATTTGGCCCTCTCTGCTTTCCTGCGGACTCCATCCTCAAAAGCACCTGTTTTCGCTTTCGGCAACCTCCGGAGCAAAAAAGACAAACGTCCAGCTTTTGCTGCCACAGCAAAGGTGCCAGCGGGGAAAAGTAATGCTGGTTCTCACTGCCTCCTGGAACCCTTTCAAATGCCACAGACAATTTGGCCCTCTCTGCTTTCCTGCGGACTCCATCCTCAAAAGCACCTGTTTTCGCTTTCGGCAACCTCCGGAGCAAAAAAGACAAACGTCCAGCTTTTGCTGCCACAGCAAAGGTGCCAGCGGGGAAAAGTAATGCTGGTTCTCACTGCCTCCTGGAACCCTTTCAAATGCCCCAGACAATTTGGCCCTCTCTGCTTTCCTGCGGACTCCATCCTCAAAAGCACCTGTTTTCGCTTTCGGCAGCCTCCGGAGCAAAAAAGACAAACGTCCAGCTTTTGCTGCCACAACAAAGGTGCCAGCGGGGAAAAGTAATGCTGGTTCTCACTGCCTCCTGGAACCCTTTCAAATGCCACAGACAATTTGGCCCTCTCTGCTTTCCTGCGGACTCCATCCTCAAAAGCACCTGTTTTCGCTTTCGGCGCCCTCCGGAGCAAAAAAGACAAACGTCCAGCTTTTGCTGCCACAGCAAAGGTGCCAGCGTGGAAAAGTAATGCTGGTTCTCACTGCCTCCTGGAACCCTTTCAAATGCCACAGACAATTTGGCCCTCTCTGCTTTCCTGCGGACTCCATCCTCAAAAGCACCTGTTTTCGCTTTCGGCAGCGTCCGGAGCAAAAAAGACAAACGTCCAGCTTTTGCTGCCACAGCAAAGGTGCCAGCGGGGAAAAGTAATGCTGGTTCTCACTGCCTCCTGGAACCTGTTCAAATGCCCCAGACAATTTGGCCCTCTCTGCTTTCCTGCGGACTCCATCCTCAAAAGCACCTGTTTTCGCTTTCGGCAGCCTCCGGAGCAAAAAAGACAAACGTCCAGCTTTTGCTGCCACAGCAAAGGTGCCAGCGGGGAAAAGTAATGCTGGTTCTCACTGCCTCCTGGAACCCTTTCAAATGCCCCAGACAATTTGGCCCTCTCTGCTTTCCTGCGGACTCCATCCTCAAAAGCACCTGTTTTGGCTTTCGGCGCCCTCCGGAGCAAAAAAGACAAACGTCCAGCTTTTGCTGCCACAGCAAAGGTGCCAGCGGGGAAAAGTAATGCTGGTTCTCACTGCCTCCTGGAACCTCTTCAAATGCCCCAGACAATTTGGCCCTCTCTGCTTTCCTGCGGACTCCATCCTCAAAAGCACCTGTTTTCGCTTTCGGCAACCTCCGGAGCAAAAAAGACAAACGTCCAGCTTTTGCTGCCACAGCAAAGGTGCCAGCGGGGAAAAGTAATGCTGGTTCTCACTGCCTCCTGGAACCCTTTCAAATGCCACAGACAATTTGGCCCTCTCTGCTTTCCTGCGGACTCCATCCTCAAAAGCACCTGTTTTCGCTTTCGGCAACCTCCGGAGCAAAAAAGACAAACGTCCAGCTTTTGCTGCCACAGCAAAGGTGCCAGCGGGGAAAAGTAATGCTGGTTCTCACTGCCTCCTGGAACCTCTTCAAATGCCCCAGCTAATTTGGCCCTCTCTGCTTTCCTGCGGACTCCATCCTCAAAAGCACCTGTTTTCGCTTTCGGCAGCCTCAGGAGCAAAAAAGACAAACGTCCAGCTTTTGCTGCCACAGCAAAGGTGCCAGCGGGGAAAAGTAATGCTGGTTCTCACTGCCTCCTGGAACCCTTTCAAATGCCACAGACAATTTGGCCCTCTCTGCTTTCCTGCGGACTCCATCCTCAAAAGCACCTGTTTTCGCTTTCGGCAGCCTCCGGAGCAAAAAAGACAAATGTCCAGCTTTTGCTGCCACAGCAAAGGTGCCAGCAGGGAAAAGTAATGCTGGTTCTCACTGCCTCCTGGAACCCTTTCAAATGCCACAGACAATTTGGCCCTCTCTGCTTTCCTGCGGACTCCATCCTCAAAAGCACCTGTTTTCGCTTTTGGCAACCTCCGGAGCAAAAAAGACAAACGTCCAGCTTTTGCTGCCACAGCAAAGGTGCCAGCGGGGAAAAGTAATGCTGGTTCTCACTGCCTCCTGGAACCCTTTCAAATGCCACAGACAATTTGGCCCTCTCTGCTTTCCTGCGGACTCCATCCTCAAAAGCACCTGTTTTCGCTTTCGGCAGCCTCCGGAGCAAAAAAGACAAACGTCCAGCCTTTGCTGCCACAACAAAGGTGCCAGCGGGGAAAAGTAATGCTGGTTCTCACTACCTCCTTGAACCCTTTCAAATGCCCCTGACAATTTGGCCTCTCTGCTTTCCTGCGGACTCCATCCTCAAAAGCACCTGTTTTCGCTTTCGGCGCCCTCCGGAGCAAAAAAGACAAACGTCCAGCTTTTGCTGCCACAGCAAAGGTGCCAGCAGGGAAAAGTAATGCTGGTTCTCACTGCCTCCTGGAACTCTTTCAAATGCCACAGACAATTTGGCCCTCTCTGCTTTCCTGCGGACTCCATCCTCAAAAGCACCTGTTTTCGCTTTCGGCAGCCTCCGGAGCAAAAAAGACAAACGTCCAGCCTTTGCTGCCACAACAAAGGTGCCAGCGGGGAAAAGTAATGCTGGTTCTCACTACCTCCTGGAACCCTTTCAAATGCCACAGACAATTTGGCCCTCTCTGCTTTCCTGCGGACTCCATCCTCAAAAGCACCTGTTTTCGCTTTCGGCAGCCTCCGGAGCAAAAAAGACAAACGTCCAGCTTTTGCTGCCACAGCAAAGGTGCCAGCGGGGAAAAGTAATGCTGGTTCTCACTGCCTCCTGGAACCCTTTCAAATGCCACAGACAATTTGGCCCTCTCTGCTTTCCTGCGGACTCCATCCTCAAAAGCACCTGTTTTCGCTTTCGGCAGCCTCCGGAGCAAAAAAGACAAACGTCCAGCTTTTGCTGCCACAACAAAGGTGCCAGCGGGGAAAAGTAATGCTGGTTCTCACTGCCTCCTGGAACCCTTTCAAATGCCACAGACAATTTGGCCCTCTCTGCTTTCCTGCGGACTCCATCCTCAAAAGCACCTGTTTTCGCTTTCGGCAACCTCCGGAGCAAAAAAGACAAACGTCCAGCTTTTGCTGCCACAGCAAAGGTGCCAGCGGGGAAAAGTAATGCTGGTTCTCACTGCCTCCTGGAACCCTTTCAAATGCCACAGACAATTTGGCCCTCTCTGCTTTCCTGCGGACTCCATCCTCAAAAGCACCTGTTTTCGCTTTCGGCAGCCTCCGGAGCAAAAAAGACAAACGTCCAGCTTTTGCTGCCACAGCAAAGGTGCCAGCGGGGAAAAGTAATGCTGGTTCTCACTGCCTCCTGGAACCCTTTCAAATGCCCCAGACAATTTGGCCCTCTCTGCTTTCCTGCGGACTCCATCCTCAAAAGCACCTGTTTTCGCTTTCGGCAGCCTCCGGAGCAAAAAAGACAAACGTCCAGCTTTTGCTGCCACAACAAAGGTGCCAGCGGGGAAAAGTAATGCTGGTTCTCACTGCCTCCTGGAACCCTTTCAAATGCCCCAGACAATTTGGCCCTCTCTGCTTTCCTGCGGACTCCATCCTCAAAAGCACCTGTTTTCGCTTTCGGCAACCTCCGGAGCAAAAAAGACAAACGTCCAGCTTTTGCTGCCACAGCAAAGGTGCCAGCGGGGAAAAGTAATGCTGGTTCTCACTGCCTCCTGGAACCCTTTCAAATGCCCCAGACAATTTGGCCCTCTCTGCTTTCCTGCGGACTCCATCCTCAAAAGCACCTGTTTTTGCTTTCGGCAGCCTCCGGAGCAAAAAAGACAAACGTCCAGCTTTTGCTGCCACAGCAAAAGTGCCAGCGGGGAAAAGTAATGCTGGTTCTCACTGCCTCCTGGAACCCTTTCAAATGCCACAGACAATTTGGCCCTCTCTGCTTTCCTGCGGACTCCATCCTCAAAAGCACCTCTTTTCGCTTTCGGCAACCTCCGGAGCAAAAAAGACAAACGTCCAGCTTTTGCTGCCACAGCAAAGGTGCCAGCGGGGAAAAGTAATGCTGGTTCTCACTGCCTCCTGGAACCCTTTCAAATGCCACAGACAATTTGGCCCTCTCTGCTTTCCTGCGGACTCCATCCTCAAAAGCACCTTTTTTCGCTTTCGGCAACCTCCGGAGCAAAAAAGACAAACGTCCAGCTTTTGCTGCCACAGCAAAGGTGCCAGCGGGGAAAAGTAATGCTGGTTCTCACTGCCTCCTGGAACCTGTTCAAATGCCCCAGACAATTTGGCCCTCTCTGCTTTCCTGCGGACTCCATCCTCAAAAGCACCTGTTTTCGCTTTCGGCAGCCTCCGGAGCAAAAAAGACAAACGTCCAGCTTTTGCTGCCACAGCAAAGGTGCCAGCGGGGAAAAGTAATGCTGGTTCTCACTGCCTCCTGGAACCCTTTCAAATGCCCCAGACAATTTGGCCCTCTCTGCTTTCCTGCGGACTCCATCCTCAAAAGCACCTGTTTTCGCTTTCGGCGCCCTCCGGAGCAAAAAAGACAAACGTCCAGCTTTTGCTGCCACAGCAAAGGTGCCAGCGGGGAAAAGTAATGCTGGTTCTCACTGCCTCCTGGAACCCTTTCAAATGCCACAGACAATTTGGCCCTCTCTGCTTTCCTGCGGACTCCATCCTCAAAAGCACCTATTTTCGCTTTCGGCAGCCTCCGGAGCAAAAAAGACAAACGTCCAGCCTTTGCTGCCACAACAAAGGTGCCAGCGGGGAAAAGTAATGCTGGTTCTCACTACCTCCTTGAACCCTTTCAAATGCCACAGACAATTTGGCCCTCTCTGCTTTCCTGCGGACTCCATCCTCAAAAGCACCTGTTTTCGCTTTCGGCAACCTCCGGAGCAAAAAAGACAAACGTCCAGCTTTTGCTGCCACAGCAAAGGTGCCAGCGGGGAAAAGTAATGCTGGTTCTCACTGCCTCCTGGAACCCTTTCAAATGCCCCAGACAATTTGGCCCTCTCTGCTTTCCTGCGGACTCCATCCTCAAAAGCACCTGTTTTCGCTTTCGGCAGCCTCCGGAGCAAAAAAGACAAACGTCCAGCTTTTGCTGCCACAGCAAAGGTGCCAGCGGGGAAAAGTAATGCTGGTTCTCACTGCCTCCTGGAACCTCTTCAAATGCCCCAGCTAATTTGGCCCTCTCTGCTTTCCTGCGGACTCCATCCTCAAAAGCACCTGTTTTCGCTTTCGGCAGCCTCAGGAGCAAAAAAGACAAACGTCCAGCTTTTGCTGCCACAGCAAAGGTGCCAGCGGGGAAAAGTAATGCTGGTTCTCACTGCCTCCTGGAACCCTTTCAAATGCCACAGACAATTTGGCCCTCTCTGCTTTCCTGCGGACTCCATCCTCAAAAGCACCTGTTTTCGCTTTCGGCAGCCTCCGGAGCAAAAAAGACAAACGTCCAGCTTTTGCTGCCACAGCAAAGGTGCCAGCAGGGAAAAGTAATGCTGGTTCTCACTGCCTCCTGGAACCCTTTCAAATGCCACAGACAATTTGGCCCTCTCTGCTTTCCTGCGGACTCCATC
>NW_028127302.1:0-22369 GCF_965231255.1 Vanellus vanellus
CCTCAAAAGCACCTTTTTTCACTTTCGCCGCTCTTTGGAGACAAAAAGACAAACGTCCAGCTTTTGCTGCCACAGCAAAGGTGCCAGCGGGGAAAAGTGATGCTGGTCCTCACTGCCTCCTGGAACCCCTTCAAATGCCCCACACAATTTGGCCCTCTCTGCTTTCCTGCGCACTCTAGCCTCAAAAGCACCTTTTTTTCTCTTTCGGCGCTGTTTGGAGCAAAAAAAGACAAACGTCCAGCTTTTGCTGCCACAGCAAAGGTGCCAGCGGGGAAAAGTGATGCTGGTCCTCACTGCCTCCTGGAACCCCTTCAAATGCCCCACACAATTTGGCCCTCTCTGCTTTCCTGCGCACTCTAGCCTCAAAAGCACCTTTTTTCACTTTCGCCGCTGTTTGGTGCAAAAAAGACAAACGTCCAGCTTTTGCTGCCACAGGAAAGGTGCCAGCGGGGAAAAGTGATGCTGGTCCTCACTGCCTCCTGGAACCCCTTCAAATGCCCCACACAATTTGGCCCTCTCTGCTTTCCTGCGCACTCTAGCCTCAAAAGCACCTTTTTTCACTTTCGCCGCTGTTTGGTGCAAAAAAGACAAACGTCCAGCTTTTGCTGCCACAGGAAAGGTGCCAGCGGGGAAAAGTGATGCTGGTCCTCACTGCCTCCTGGAACCCCTTCAAATGCCCCACACAATTTGGCCCTCTCTGCTTTCCTGCGGACTCTAGCCTCAAAAGCACCTTTTTTCACTTTCGCCGCTGTTTTGAGCAAAAAAAGACAAACGTCCAGCTTTTGCTGCCACAGGAAAGGTGCCAGCGGGGAAAAGTGATGCTGGTCCTCACTGCCTCCTGGAACCCCTTCAAATGCCCCACACAATTTGGCCCTCTCTGCTTTCCTGCGCACTCTAGCCTCAAAAGCACCTTTTTTCACTTTCGCCGCTGTTTGGAGCAAAAAAAGACAAACGTCCAGCTTTTGCTGCCACAGCAAAGGTGCCAGCGGGGAAAAGTGATGCTGGTCCTCACTGCCTCCTGGAACCCCTTCAAATGCCCCACACAATTTGGCCCTCTCTGCTTTCCTGCGCACTCTATGCTCAAAAGCACCTTTTTTCACTTTCGCCGCTCTTTGGAGCCAAAAAGACAAACGTCCAGCTTTTGCTGCCACAGCAAAGGTGCCAGCGGGGAAAAGTGATGCTGGTCCTCACTGCCTCCTGGAACCCCTTCAAATGCCCCACACAATTTGGCCCTCTCTGCTTTCCTGCGCACTCTAGCCTCAAAAGCACCTTTTTTCACTTTCGCCACTGTTTGGAGCAAAAAAGACAAACGTCCAGCTTTTGCTGCCACAGCAAGTGGCCAGCGGGGAAAAGTGATGCTGGTCCTCACTGCCTCCTGGAACCCCTTCAAATGCCCCACACAATTTGGCCCTCTCTGCTTTCCTGCGCACTCTAGCCTCAAAAGCACCTTTTTTCACTTTCGGCGCTGTTTGGAGCCAAAAAGACAAACGTCCAGCTTTTGCTGCCACAGCAAAGGTGCCAGCGGGGAAAAGTGATGCTGGTCCTCACTGCCTCCTGGAACCCCTTCAAATGCCCCACACAATTTGGCCCTCTCTGCTTTCCTGCTGACTGTAGCCTCAAAAGCACCTTTTTTCACTTTCGCCGGTATTTTGAGCAAAAAAAGACAAACGTCCAGCTTTTGCTGCCACAGGAAAGGTGCCAGCAGGGAAAAGTGATGCTGGTCCTCACTGCCTCCTGGAACCCCTTCAAATGCCCCACACAATTTGGCCCTCTCTGCTTTCCTGCGCACTCTAGCCTCAAAAGCACCTTTTTTCACTTTCGCCTCTGTTCGGAGCAAAAAAGACAAACGTCCAGCTTTTGCTGCCACAGCAAAGGTGCCAGCGGGGAAAAGTGATGCTGGTCCTCACTGCCTCCTGGAACCCCTTCAAATGCCCCACACAATTTGGCCCTCTCTGCTTTCCTGCGCACTCTAGCCTCAAAAGCACCTTTTTTCACTTTCGCCGCTGTTTTGAGCAAAAAAAGACAAACGTCCAGCTTTTGCTGCCACAGCAAAGGTGCCAGCGGGGAAAAGTGATGCTGGTCCTCACTGCCTCCTGGAACCCCTTCAAATGCCCCACACAATTTGGCCCTCTCTGCTTTCCTGCGCACTCTAGCCTCAAAAGCACCTTTTTTCACTTTCGCCGCTGTTTGGTGCAAAAAAGACAAACGTCCAGCTTTTGCTGCCACAGGAAAGGTGCCAGCGGGGAAAAGTGATGCTGGTCCTCACTGCCTCCTGGAACCCCTTCAAATGCCCCACACAATTTGGCCCTCTCTGCTTTCCTGCGCACTCTAGCCTCAAAAGCACCTTTTTTCACTTTCGCCGCTGTTTGGTGCAAAAAAGACAAACGTCCAGCTTTTGCTGCCACAGGAAAGGTGCCAGCGGGGAAAAGTGATGCTGGTCCTCACTGCCTCCTGGAACCCCTTCAAATGCCCCACACAATTTGGCCCTCTCTGCTTTCCTGCGGACTCTAGCCTCAAAAGCACCTTTTTTCACTTTCGCCGCTGTTTTGAGCAAAAAAAGACAAACGTCCAGCTTTTGCTGCCACAGGAAAGGTGCCAGCGGGGAAAAGTGATGCTGGTCCTCACTGCCTCCTGGAACCCCTTCAAATGCCCCACACAATTTGGCCCTCTCTGCTTTCCTGCGCACTCTAGCCTCAAAAGCACCTTTTTTCACTTTCGCCGCTGTTTGGAGCAAAAAAAGACAAACGTCCAGCTTTTGCTGCCACAGCAAAGGTGCCAGCGGGGAAAAGTGATGCTGGTCCTCACTGCCTCCTGGAACCCCTTCAAATGCCCCACACAATTTGGCCCTCTCTGCTTTCCTGCGCACTCTATGCTCAAAAGCACCTTTTTTCACTTTCGCCGCTGTTTGGAGCCAAAAAGACAAACGTCCAGCTTTTGCTGCCACAGCAAAGGTGCCAGCGGGGAAAAGTGATGCTGGTCCTCACTGCCTCCTGGAACCCCTTCAAATGCCCCACACAATTTGGCCCTCTCTGCTTTCCTGCGCACTCTAGCCTCAAAAGCACCTTTTTTCACTTTCGCCGCTGTTTGGAGCAAAAAAGACAAACGTCCAGCTTTTGCTGCCACAGCAAAGGTGCCAGCGGGGAAAAGTGATGCTGGTCCTCACTGCCTCCTGGAACCCCTTCAAATGCCCCACACAATTTGGCCCTCTCTGCTTTCCTGCGCACTCTAGCCTCAAAAGCACCTTTTTTCACTTTCGGCGCTGTTTGGAGCCAAAAAGACAAACGTCCAGCTTTTGCTGCCACAGCAAAGGTGCCAGCGGGGAAAAGTGATGCTGGTCCTCACTGCCTCCTGGAACCCCTTCAAATGCCCCACACAATTTGGCCCTCTCTGCTTTCCTGCTGACTGTAGCCTCAAAAGCACCTTTTTTCACTTTCGCCGGTATTTTGAGCAAAAAAAGACAAACGTCCAGCTTTTGCTGCCACAGGAAAGGTGCCAGCAGGGAAAAGTGATGCTGGTCCTCACTGCCTCCTGGAACCCCTTCAAATGCCCCACACAATTTGGCCCTCTCTGCTTTCCTGCGCACTCTAGCCTCAAAAGCACCTTTTTTCACTTTCGCCGCTGTTTGGAGCAAAAAAAGACAATCGTCCAGCTTTTGCTGCCACAGCAAAGGTGCCAGCGGGGAAAAGTGATGCTGGTCCTCACTGCCTCCTGGAACCCCTTCAAATGCCCCACACAATTTGGCCCTCTCTGCTTTCCTGCGCGCTCTATATTCAAAAGCACCTTTTTTCACTTTCGCCGCTCTTTTGAGCAAAAAAAGACAAACGTCCAGCTTTTGCTGCCACAGCAAAGGTGCCAGCGGGGAAAAGTGATGCTGGTCCTCACTGCCTCCTGGAACCCCTTCAAATGCCCCACACAATTTGGCCCTCTCTGCTTTCCTGCGCACTCTAGCCTCAAAAGCACCTTTTTTCACTTTCGGCGCTGTTTGGAGCCAAAAAGACAAACGTCCAGCTTTTGCTGCCACAGCAAAGGTGCCAGCGGGGAAAAGTGATGCTGGTCCTCACTGCCTCCTGGAACCCCTTCAAATGCCCCACACAATTTTGGCCCTCTCTGCTTTCCTGCGCACTCTAGCCTCAAAAGCACCTTTTTTCACTTTCGCCGCTGTTTGGAGCAAAAAAGACAAACGTCCAGCTTTTGCTGCCACAGCAAAGGTGCCAGCGGGGAAAAGTGATGCTGGTCCTCACTGCCTCCTGGAACCCCTTCAAATGCCCCACACAATTTGGCCCTCTCTGCTTTCCTGCGGACTCTATCCTCAAAAGCACCTTTTTTCACTTTCGCCTCTGTTCGGAGCAAAAAAGACAAACGTCCAGCTTTTGCTGCCACAGCAAAGGTGCCAGCGGGGAAAAGTGATGCTGGTCCTCACTGCCTCCTGGAACCCCTTCAAATGCCCCACACAATTTGGCCCTCTCTGCTTTCCTGCGCACTCTAGCCTCAAAAGCACCTTTTTTCACTTTCGCCGCTGTTTTGAGCAAAAAAAGACAAACGTCCAGCTTTTGCTGCCACAGCAAAGGTGCCAGCGGGGAAAAGTGATGCTGGTCCTCACTGCCTCCTGGAACCTTTTCAAATGCCCCACACAATTTGGCCCTCTCTGCTTTCCTGCGCACTCTAGCCTCAAAAGCACCTTTTTTCACTTTCGCCGCTCTTTGGAGACAAAAAGACAAACGTCCAGCTTTTGCTGCCACAGCAAAGGTGCCAGCGGGGAAAAGTGATGCTGGTCCTCACTGCCTCCTGGAACCCCTTCAAATGCCCCACACAATTTGGCCCTCTCTGCTTTCCTGCGCACTCTAGCCTCAAAAGCACCTTTTTTCACTTTCGCCGCTGTTTGGAGCCAAAAAGACAAACGTCCAGCTTTTGCTGCCACAGGAAAGGTGCCAGCAGGGAAAAGTGATGCTGGTCCTCACTGCCTCCTGGAACCCCTTCAAATGCCCCACACAATTTGGCCCTCTCTGCTTTCCTGCGGACTCTAGCCTCAAAAGCACCTTTTTTCACTTTCGTCGCTGTTTGAAGCAAAAAAGACAAACGTTCAGCTTTTGCTGCCACAGCAAAGGTGCCAGCGGGGAAAAGTGATGCTGGTCCTCACTGCCTCCTGGAACCCCTTCAAATGCCCCACACAATTTGGCCCTCTCTGCTTTCCTGCGCACTCTAGCCTCAAAAGCACCTTTTTTCACTTTCGGCGCTGTTTGGAGCCAAAAAGACAAACGTCCAGCTTTTGCTGCCACAGGAAAGGTGCCAGCAGGGAAAAGTGATGCTGGTCCTCACTGCCTCCTGGAACCCCTTCAAATGCCCCACACAATTTGGCCCTCTCTGCTTTCCTGCGCACTCTAGCCTCAAAAGCACCTTTTTTCACTTTCGCCGCTGTTTGGAGCAAAAAAGACAAACGTCCAGCTTTTGCTGCCACAGCAAAGGTGCCAGCGGGGAAAAGTGATGCTGGTCCTCACTGCCTCCTGGAACCCCTTCAAATGCCCCACACAATTTGGCCCTCTCTGCTTTCCTGCGCACTCTAGCCTCAAAAGCACCTTTTTTCACTTTCGCCGCTGTTTGGTGCAAAAAAGACAAACGTCCAGCTTTTGCTGCCACAGGAAAGGTGCCAGCGGGGAAAAGTGATGCTGGTCCTCACTGCCTCCTGGAACCCCTTCAAATGCCCCACACAATTTGGCCCTCTCTGCTTTCCTGCGGACTCTAGCCTCAAAAGCACCTTTTTTCACTTTCGCCGCTGTTTTGAGCAAAAAAAGACAAACGTCCAGCTTTTGCTGGCACAGGAAAGGTGCCAGCGGGGAAAAGTGATGCTGGTCCTCACTGCCTCCTGGAACCCCTTCAAATGCCCCACACAATTTGGCCCTCTCTGCTTTCCTGCGCACTCTAGCCTCAAAAGCACTTATTTTCACTTTCGCCGCTGTTTGGAGCAAAAAAAGACAAACGTCCAGCTTTTGCTGCCACAGCAAAGGTGCCAGCGGGGAAAAGTGATGCTGGTCCTCACTGCCTCCTGGAACCCCTTCAAATGCCCCACACAATTTGGCCCTCTCTGCTTTCCTGCGCACTCTAGCCTCAAAAGCACCTTTTTTCACTTTCGCCGCTGTTTGGAGCCAAAAAGACAAACGTCCAGCTTTTGCTGCCACAGCAAAGGTGCCAGCGGGGAAAAGTGATGCTGGTCCTCACTGCCTCCTGGAACCCCTTCAAATGCCCCACACAATTTGGCCCTCTCTGCTTTCCTGCGCACTCTAGCCTCAAAAGCACCTTTTTTCACTTTCGCCGCTGTTTGGAGCAAAAAAGACAAACGTCCAGCTTTTGCTGCCACAGCAAAGGTGCCAGCGGGGAAAAGTGATGCTGGTCCTCACTGCCTCCTGGAACCCCTTCAAATGCCCCACACAATTTGGCCCTCTCTGCTTTCCTGCGCACTCTAGCCTCAAAAGCACCTTTTTTCACTTTCGGCGCTGTTTGGAGCAAAAAAGACAAACGTCCAGCTTTTGCTGCCACAGCAAAGGTGCCAGCGGGGAAAAGTGATGCTGGTCCTCACTGCCTCCTGGAACCCCTTCAAATGCCCCACACAATTTGGCCCTCTCTGCTTTCCTGCTGACTGTAGCCTCAAAAGCACCTTTTTTCACTTTCGCCGGTATTTTGAGCAAAAAAAGACAAACGTCCAGCTTTTGCTGCCACAGGAAAGGTGCCAGCAGGGAAAAGTGATGCTGGTCCTCACTGCCTCCTGGAACCCCTTCAAATGCCCCAGACAATTTGGCCCTCTCTGCTTTCCTGCGCACTCTAGCCTCAAAAGCACCTTTTTTCACTTTCGCCGCTGTTTGGAGCAAAAAAAGACAATCGTCCAGCTTTTGCTGCCACAGCAAAGGTGCCAGCGGGGAAAAGTGATGCTGGTCCTCACTGCCTCCTGGAACCCCTTCAAATGCCCCACACAATTTGGCCCTCTCTGCTTTCCTGCGCGCTCTATATTCAAAAGCACCTTTTTTCACTTTCGCCGCTCTTTTGCGCAAAAAAAGACAAACGTCCAGCTTTTGCTGCCACAGCAAAGGTGCCAGCGGGGAAAAGTGATGCTGGTCCTCACTGCCTCCTGGAACCCCTTCAAATGCCCCACACAATTTGGCCCTCTCTGCTTTCCTGCGCACTCTATGCTCAAAAGCACCTTTTTTCACTTTCGCCGCTGTTTGGAGCCAAAAAGACAAACGTCCAGCTTTTGCTGCCACAGCAAAGGTGCCAGCGGGGAAAAGTGATGCTGGTCCTCACTGCCTCCTGGAACCCCTTCAAATGCCCCACACAATTTGGCCCTCTCTGCTTTCCTGCGCACTCTAGCCTCAAAAGCACCTTTTTTCACTTTCGCCGCTGTTTGGAGCAAAAAAGACAAACGTCCAGCTTTTGCTGCCACAGCAAAGGTGCCAGCGGGGAAAAGTGATGCTGGTCCTCACTGCCTCCTGGAACCCCTTCAAATGCCCCACACAATTTGGCCCTCTCTGCTTTCCTGCGCACTCTAGCCTCAAAAGCACCTTTTTTCACTTTCGGCGCTGTTTGGAGCCAAAAAGACAAACGTCCAGCTTTTGCTGCCACAGCAAAGGTGCCAGCGGGGAAAAGTGATGCTGGTCCTCACTGCCTCCTGGAACCCCTTCAAATGCCCCACACAATTTGGCCCTCTCTGCTTTCCTGCTGACTGTAGCCTCAAAAGCACCTTTTTTCACTTTCGCCGGTATTTTGAGCAAAAAAAGACAAACGTCCAGCTTTTGCTGCCACAGGAAAGGTGCCAGCAGGGAAAAGTGATGCTGGTCCTCACTGCCTCCTGGAACCCCTTCAAATGCCCCACACAATTTGGCCCTCTCTGCTTTCCTGCGCACTCTAGCCTCAAAAGCACCTTTTTTCACTTTCGCCGCTGTTTGGAGCAAAAAAAGACAATCGTCCAGCTTTTGCTGCCACAGCAAAGGTGCCAGCGGGGAAAAGTGATGCTGGTCCTCACTGCCTCCTGGAACCCCTTCAAATGCCCCACACAATTTGGCCCTCTCTGCTTTCCTGCGCGCTCTATATTCAAAAGCACCTTTTTTCACTTTCGCCGCTCTTTTGAGCAAAAAAAGACAAACGTCCAGCTTTTGCTGCCACAGCAAAGGTGCCAGCGGGGAAAAGTGATGCTGGTCCTCACTGCCTCCTGGAACCCCTTCAAATGCCCCACACAATTTGGCCCTCTCTGCTTTCCTGCGCACTCTAGCCTCAAAAGCACCTTTTTTCACTTTCGGCGCTGTTTGGAGCCAAAAAGACAAACGTCCAGCTTTTGCTGCCACAGCAAAGGTGCCAGCGGGGAAAAGTGATGCTGGTCCTCACTGCCTCCTGGAACCCCTTCAAATGCCCCACACAATTTGGCCCTCTCTGCTTTCCTGCGCACTCTAGCCTCAAAAGCACCTTTTTTCACTTTCGCCTCTGTTCGGAGCAAAAAAGACAAACGTCCAGCTTTTGCTGCCACAGCAAAGGTGCCAGCGGGGAAAAGTGATGCTGGTCCTCACTGCCTCCTGGAACCCCTTCAAATGCCCCACACAATTTGGCCCTCTCTGCTTTCCTGCGCACTCTAGCCTCAAAAGCACCTTTTTTCACTTTCGCCGCTGTTTTGAGCAAAAAAAGACAAACGTCCAGCTTTTGCTGCCACAGCAAAGGTGCCAGCGGGGAAAAGTGATGCTGGTCCTCACTGCCTCCTGGAACCTTTTCAAATGCCCGACACAATTTGGCCCTCTCTGCTTTCCTGCGCACTCTAGCCTCAAAAGCACCTTTTTTCACTTTCGCCGCTCTTTGGAGACAAAAAGACAAACGTCCAGCTTTTGCTGCCACAGCAAAGGTGCCAGCGGGGAAAAGTGATGCTGGTCCTCACTGCCTCCTGGAACCCCTTCAAATGCCCCACACAATTTGGCCCTCTCTGCTTTCCTGCGCACTCTAGCCTCAAAAGCACCTTTTTTCACTTTCGCCGCTGTTTGGAGCCAAAAAGACAAACGTCCAGCTTTTGCTGCCACAGGAAAGGTGCCAGCAGGGAAAAGTGATGCTGGTCCTCACTGCCTCCTGGAACCCCTTCAAATGCCCCACACAATTTGGCCCTCTCTGCTTTCCTGCGGACTCTAGCCTCAAAAGCACCTTTTTTCACTTTCGTCGCTGTTTGGAGCAAAAAAGACAAACGTTCAGCTTTTGCTGCCACAGCAAAGGTGCCAGCGGGGAAAAGTGATGCTGGTCCTCACTGCCTCCTGGAACCCCTTCAAATGCCCCACACAATTTGGCCCTCTCTGCTTTCCTGCGCACTCTAGCCTCAAAAGCACCTTTTTTCACTTTCGCCGCTGTTTGGAGCCAAAAAGACAAACGTCCAGCTTTTGCTGCCACAGGAAAGGTGCCAGCAGGGAAAAGTGATGCTGGTCCTCACTGCCTCCTGGAACCCCTTCAAATGCCCCACACAATTTGGCCCTCTCTGCTTTCCTGCGCACTCTATGCTCAAAAGCACCTATTTTCACTTTCGCCGCTGTTTGGAGCAAAAAAAGACAAACGTCCAGCTTTTGCTGCCACAGCAAAGTTGCCAGCGGAGAAAAGTGATGCTGGTCCTCACTGCCTCCTGGAACCCCTTCAAATGCCCCACACAATTTGGCCCTCTCTGCTTTCCTGCGGACTCTAGCCTCAAAAGCACCTTTTTTCACTTTCGCCGCTCTTTGGAGACAAAAAGACAAACGTCCAGCTTTTGCTGCCACAGCAAAGGTGCCAGCGGGGAAAAGTGATGCTGGTCCTCACTGCCTCCTGGAACCTTTTCAAATGCCCCACACAATTTGGCCCTCTCTGCTTTCCTGCGCACTCTAGCCTCAAAAGCACCTTTTTTCACTTTCGCCGCTCTTTGGAGACAAAAAGACAAACGTCCAGCTTTTGCTGCCACAGGAAAGGTGCCAGCAGGGAAAAGTGATGCTGGTCCTCACTGCCTCCTGGAACCCCTTCAAATGCCCCACACAATTTGGCCCTCTCTGCTTTCCTGCGGACTCTATCCTCAAAAGCACCTTTTTTCACTTTCGTCGCTGTTTGGAGCAAAAAAGACAAACGTTCAGCTTTTGCTGCCACAGCAAAGGTGCCAGCGGGGAAAAGTGATGCTGGTCCTCACTGCCTCCTGGAACCCCTTCAAATGCCCCACACAATTTGGCCCTCTCTGCTTTCCTGCGCACTCTAGCCTCAAAAGCACCTTTTTTCACTTTCGGCGCTGTTTGGAGCCAAAAAGACAAACGTCCAGCTTTTGCTGCCACAGGAAAGGTGCCAGCAGGGAAAAGTGATGCTGGTCCTCACTGCCTCCTGGAACCCCTTCAAATGCCCCACACAATTTGGCCCTCTCTGCTTTCCTGCGCACTCTAGCCTCAAAAGCACCTTTTTTCACTTTCGCCGCTGTTTGGTGCAAAAAAGACAAACGTCCAGCTTTTGCTGCCACAGCAAAGGTGCCAGCGGGGAAAAGTGATGCTGGTCCTCACTGCCTCCTGGAACCCCTTCAAATGCCCCACACAATTTGGCCCTCTCTGCTTTCCTGCGCACTCTAGCCTCAAAAGCACCTTTTTTCACTTTCGCCGCTGTTTGGTGCAAAAAAGACAAACGTCCAGCTTTTGCTGCCACAGCAAAGGTGCCAGCGGGGAAAAGTGATGCTGGTCCTCACTGCCTCCTGGAACCCCTTCAAATGCCCCACACAATTTGGCCCTCTCTGCTTTCCTGCGCACTCTAGCCTCAAAAGCACCTTTTTTCACTTTCGGCGCTGTTTGGAGCCAAAAAGACAAACGTCCAGCTTTTGCTGCCACAGCAAAGGTGCCAGCGGGGAAAAGTGATGCTGGTCCTCACTGCCTCCTGGAACCCCTTCAAATGCCCCACACAATTTGGCCCTCTCTGCTTTCCTGCTGACTGTAGCCTCAAAAGCACCTTTTTTCACTTTCGCCGGTATTTTGAGCAAAAAAAGACAAACGTCCAGCTTTTGCTGCCACAGGAAAGGTGCCAGCAGGGAAAAGTGATGCTGGTCCTCACTGCCTCCTGGAACCCCTTCAAATGCCCCACACAATTTGGCCCTCTCTGCTTTCCTGCGCACTCTACCCTCAAAAGCACCTTTTTTCACTTTCGCCGCTGTTTGGAGCAAAAAAAGACAATCGTCCAGCTTTTGCTGCCACAGCAAAGGTGCCAGCGGGGAAAAGTGATGCTGGTCCTCACTGCCTCCTGGAACCCCTTCAAATGCCCCACACAATTTGGCCCTCTCTGCTTTCCTGCGCGCTCTATATTCAAAAGCACCTTTTTTCACTTTCGCCGCTCTTTTGAGCAAAAAAAGACAAACGTCCAGCTTTTGCTGCCACAGCAAAGGTGCCAGCGGGGAAAAGTGATGCTGGTCCTCACTGCCTCCTGGAACCCCTTCAAATGCCCCACACAATTTGGCCCTCTCTGCTTTCCTGCGCACTCTAGCCTCAAAAGCACCTTTTTTCACTTTCGCCGCTGTTTGGAGCCAAAAAGACAAACGTCCAGCTTTTGCTGCCACAGCAAAGGTGCCAGCGGGGAAAAGTGATGCTGGTCCTCACTGCCTCCTGGAACCCCTTCAAATGCCCCACACAATTTGGCCCTCTCTGCTTTCCTGCGCACTCTAGCCTCAAAAGCACCTTTTTTCACTTTCGCCGCTGTTTGGAGCAAAAAAGACAAACGTCCAGCTTTTGCTGCCACAGCAAAGGTGCCAGCGGGGAAAAGTGATGCTGGTCCTCACTGCCTCCTGGAACCTTTTCAAATGCCCCACACAATTTGGCCCTCTCTGCTTTCCTGCGCACTCTAGCCTCAAAAGCACCTTTTTTCACTTTCGCCGCTGTTTGGAGACAAAAAGACAAACGTCCAGCTTTTGCTGCCACAGCAAAGGTGCCAGCGGGGAAAAGTGATGCTGGTCCTCACTGCCTCCTGGAACCCCTTCAAATGCCCCACACAATTTGGCCCTCTCTGCTTTCCTGCGCACTCTAGCCTCAAAAGCACCTTTTTTCACTTTCGCCGCTGTTTGGAGCCAAAAAGACAAACGTCCAGCTTTTGCTGCCACAGGAAAGGTGCCAGCGGGGAAAAGTGATGCTGGTCCTCACTGCCTCCTGGAACCCCTTCAAATGCCCCACACAATTTGGCCCTCTCTGCTTTCCTGCGGACTCTAGCCTCAAAAGCACCTTTTTTCACTTTCGTCGCTGTTTGGAGCAAAAAAGACAAACGTTCAGCTTTTGCTGCCACAGCAAAGGTGCCAGCGGGGAAAAGTGATGCTGGTCCTCACTGCCTCCTGGAACCCCTTCAAATGCCCCACACAATTTGGCCCTCTCTGCTTTCCTGCGCACTCTAGCCTCAAAAGCACCTTTTTTCACTTTCGGCGCTGTTTGGAGCCAAAAAGACAAACGTCCAGCTTTTGCTGCCACAGGAAAGGTGCCAGCAGGGAAAAGTGATGCTGGTCCTCACTGCCTCCTGGAACCCCTTCAAATGCCCCACACAATTTGGCCCTCTCTGCTTTCCTGCGCACTCTATGCTCAAAAGCACCTATTTTCACTTTCGCCGCTGTTTGGAGCAAAAAAAGACAAACGTCCAGCTTTTGCTGCCACAGCAAAGTTGCCAGCGGAGAAAAGTGATGCTGGTCCTCACTGCCTCCTGGAACCCCTTCAAATGCCCCACACAATTTGGCCCTCTCTGCTTTCCTGCGGACTCTAGCCTCAAAAGCACCTTTTTTCATTTTCGCCGCTCTTTGGAGACAAAAAGACAAACGTCCAGCTTTTGCTGCCACAGCAAAGGTGCCAGCGGGGAAAAGTGATGCTGGTCCTCACTGCCTCCTGGAACCCCTTCAAATGCCCCACACAATTTGGCCCTCTCTGCTTTCCTGCGCACTCTATGCTCAAAAGCACCTATTTTCACTTTCGCCGCTGTTTGGAGCAAAAAAAGACAAACGTCCAGCTTTTGCTGCCACAGGAAAGGTGCCAGCAGGGAAAAGTGATGCTGGTCCTCACTGCCTCCTGGAACCCCTTCAAATGCCCCACACAATTTGGCCCTCTCTGCTTTCCTGCGCACTCTAGCCTCAAAAGCACCTTTTTTCACTTTCGCCGCTGTTTGGAGCAAAAAAAGACAAACGTCCAGCTTTTGCTGCCACAGCAAAGGTGCCAGCGGGGAAAAGTGATGCTGGTCCTCACTGCCTCCTGGAACCCCTTCAAATGCCCCACACAATTTGGCCCTCTCTGCTTTCCTGCGCACTCTAGCCTCAAAAGCACCTTTTTTCACTTTCGCCGCTGTTTGGAGCCAAAAAGACAAACGTCCAGCTTTTGCTGCCACAGCAAAGGTGCCAGCGGGGAAAAGTGATGCTGGTCCTCACTGCCTCCTGGAACCCCTTCAAATGCCCCACACAATTTGGCCCTCTCTGCTTTCCTGCGGACTCTATCCTCAAAAGCACCTTTTTTCACTTTCGTCGCTGTTTGGAGCAAAAAAGACAAACGTTCAGCTTTTGCTGCCACAGGAAAGGTGCCAGCGGGGAAAAGTGATGCTGGTCCTCACTGCCTCCTGGAACCCCTTCAAATGCCCCACACAATTTGGCCCTCTCTGCTTTCCTGCGCACTCTAGCCTCAAAAGCACCTTTTTTCACTTTCGGCGCTGTTTGGAGCCAAAAAGACAAACGTCCAGCTTTTGCTGCCACAGGAAAGGTGCCAGCAGGGAAAAGTGATGCTGGTCCTCACTGCCTCCTGGAACCCCTTCAAATGCCCCACACAATTTGGCCCTCTCTGCTTTCCTGCGCACTCTATGCTCAAAAGCACCTATTTTCACTTTCGCCGCTGTTTGGAGCAAAAAAAGACAAACGTCCAGCTTTTGCTGCCACAGCAAAGGTGCCAGCGGGGAAAAGTGATGCTGGTCCTCACTGCCTCCTGGAACCCCTTCAAATGCCCCACACAATTTGGCCCTCTCTGCTTTCCTGCGGACTCTATCCTCAAAAGCACCTTTTTTCACTTTCGTCGCTGTTTGGAGCAAAAAAGACAAACGTTCAGCTTTTGCTGCCACAGGAAAGGTGCCAGCGGGGAAAAGTGATGCTGGTCCTCACTGCCTCCTGGAACCCCTTCAAATGCCCCACACAATTTGGCCCTCTCTGCTTTCCTGCGCACTCTATGCTCAAAAGCACCTATTTTCACTTTCGCCGCTGTTTTGAGCAAAAAAAGACAAACGTCCAGCTTTTGCTGCCACAGGAAAGGTGCCAGCAGGGAAAAGTGATGCTGGTCCTCACTGCCTCCTGGAACCCCTTCAAATGCCCCACACAATTTGGCCCTCTCTGCTTTCCTGCGCACTCTAGCCTCAAAAGCAACTTTTTTCACTTTCGCCGCTGTTTGGAGCAAAAAAAGACAAACGTCCAGCTTTTGCTGCCACAGCAAAGGTGCCAGCGGGGAAAAGTGATGCTGGTCCTCACTGCCTCCTGGAACCCCTTCAAATGCCCCACACAATTTGGCCCTCTCTGCTTTCCTGCTGACTGTAGCCTCAAAAGCACCTTTTTTCACTTTCGCCGCTGTTTGGAGCAAAAAAGACAAACGTCCAGCTTTTGCTGCCACAGCAAAGGTGCCAGCGGGGAAAAGTGATGCTGGTCCTCACTGCCTCCTGGAACCCCTTCAAATGCCCCACACAATTTGGCCCTCTCTGCTTTCCTGCGCACTCTATCCTCAAAAGCACCTTTTTTCACTTTCGCCGCTGTTTGGAGCAAAAAAGACAAACGTCCAGCTTTTGCTGCCACAGCAAAGGTGCCAGCGGGGAAAAGTGATGCTGGTCCTCACTGCCTCCTGGAACCCCTTCAAATGCACCACACAATTTGGCCCTCTCTGCTTTCCTGCGCGCTCTATCCTCAAAAGCACCTTTTTTCACTTTCGCCGCTGTTTGGAGCAAAAAAGACAAACGTCCAGCTTTTGCTGCCACAGCAAAGGTTCCAGCGTGGAAAAGTGATGCTGGTCCTCACTGCCTCCTGGAACCCCTTCAAATGCCCCACACAATTTGGCCCTCTCTGCTTTCCTGCGCACTCTATGCTCAAAAGCACCTATTTTCACTTTCGCCGCTGTTTGGAGCAAAAAAAGACAAACGTCCAGCTTTTGCTGCCACAGCAAAGGTGCCAGCGGGGAAAAGTGATGCTGGTCCTCACTGCCTCCTGGAACCCCTTCAAATGCCCCACCCAATTTGGCCCTCTCTGCTTTCCTGCGCGCTCTATCCTCAAAAGCACCTTTTTTCACTTTCGCCGCTGTTTGGAGCCAAAAAGACAAACGTCCAGCTTTTGCTGCCACAGGAAAGGTGCCAGCAGGGAAAAGTGATGCTGGTCCTCACTGCCTCCTGGAACCCCTTGAAATGCCCCACACAATTTGGCCCTCTCTGCTTTCCTGCGCACTCTATGCTCAAAAGCACCTATTTTCACTTTCGCCGCTGTTTGGAGCAAAAAAAGACAAACGTCCAGCTTTTGCTGCCACAGCAAAGGTGCCAGCGGGGAAAAGTGATGCTGGTCCTCACTGCCTCCTGGAACCCCTTCAAATGCCCCACACAATTTGGCCCTCTCTGCTTTCCTGCGCACTCTATCCTCAAAAGCACCTTTTTTCACTTTCGCCGCTGTTTGGAGCCAAAAAGACAAACGTCCAGCTTTTGCTGCCACAGCAAAGGTGCCAGCGGGGAAAAGTGATGCTGGTCCTCACTGCCTCCTGGAACCCCTTCAAATGCCCCACACAATTTGGCCCTCTCTGCTTTCCTGCGGACTCTATCCTCAAAAGCACCTTTTTTCACTTTCGCCTCTGTTCGGAGCCAAAAAGACAAACGTCCAGCTTTTGCTGCCACAGCAAAGGTGCCAGCGGGGAAAAGTGATGCTGGTCCTCACTGCCTCCTGGAACCCCTTCAAATGCCCCACACAATTTGGCCCTCTCTGCTTTCCTGCGCACTCTAGCCTCAAAAGCACCTTTTTTCACTTTCGCCGCTGTTTGGAGCCAAAAAGACAAACGTCCAGCTTTTGCTGCCACAGGAAAGGTGCCAGCGGGGAAAAGTGATGCTGGTCCTCACTGCCTCCTGGAACCCCTTCAAATGCCCCACACAATTTGGCCCTCTCTGCTTTCCTGCGCACTCTATCCTCAAAAGCACCTTTTTTCACTTTCGTCGCTGTTTGGAGCAAAAAAGACAAACGTCCAGCTTTTGCTGCCACAGCAAAGGTGCCAGCGGGGAAAAGTGTTGCTGGTCCTCACTGCCTCCTGGAACCCCTTCAAATGCCCCACACAATTTAGCCCTCTCTGCTTTCCTGCGCACTCTAGCCTCAAAAGCACCTTTTTTCACTTTCGCCGCTGTTTGGAGCAAAAAAGACAAACGTCCAGCTTTTGCTGCCACAGCAAAGGTGCCAGCTGGGAAAAGTGATGCTGGTCCTCACTGCCTCCTGGAACCCCTTCAAATGCCCCACACAATTTGGCCCTCTCTGCTTTCCTGCGCGCTCTAGCCTCAAAAGCACCTTTTTTCACTTTCGCCGGTGTTTGGAGCAAAAAAAGACAAACGTCCAGCTTTTGCTGCCACAGCAAAGGTGCCAGCGGGGAAAAGTGATGCTGGTCCTCACTGCCTCCTGGAACCCCTTCAAATGCCCCACACAATTTGGCCCTCTCTGCTTTCCTGCGCACGCTAACCTCAAAAGCACCTTTTTTCACTTTCGCCGCTGTTTGGAGCAAAAAAGACAAACGTCCAGCTTTTGCTGCCACAGCAAAGGTGCCAGCGGGGAAAAGTGATGCTGGTCCTCACTGCCTCCTGGAACCCCTTCAAATGCCCCACACAATTTGGCCCTCTCTGCTTTCCTGCGGACTCTATCCTCAAAAGCACCGTTTTTCACTTTCGCCGCTGTTTGGAGCCAAAAAGACAAACGTCCAGCTTTTGCTGCCACAGGAAAGGTGCCAGCGGGGAAAAGTGATGCTGGTCCTCACTGCCTCCTGGAACCCCTTCAAATGCCCCACACAATTTGGCCCTCTCTGCTTTCCTGCGCACTCTATGCTCAAAAGCACCTATTTTCACTTTCGCCGCTGTTTTGAGCAAAAAAAGACAAACGTCCAGCTTTTGCTGCCACAGGAAAGGTGCCAGCAGGGAAAAGTGATGCTGGTCCTCACTGCCTCCTGGAACCCCTTCAAATGCCCCACCCAATTTGGCCCTCTCTGCTTTCCTGCGCACTCTAGCCTCAAAAGCACCTTTTTTCACTTTCGCCGCTGTTTGGAGCAAAAAAAGACAAACGTCCAGCTTTTGCTGCCACAGCAAAGGTGCCAGCGGGGAAAAGTGATGCTGGTCCTCACTGCCTCCTGGAACCCCTTCAAATGCCCCACACAATTTGGCCCTCTCTGCTTTCCTGCGCACTCTAGCCTCAAAAGCACCTTTTTTCACTTTCGCCGCTGTTTGGAGCAAAAAAGACAAACGTCCAGCTTTTGCTGCCACAGCAAAGGTGCCAGCGGGGAAAAGTGATGCTGGTCCTCACTGCCTCCTGGAACCCCTTCAAATGCCCCACACAATTTGGCCCTCTCTGCTTTCCTGCGCACTCTAGCCTCAAAAGCACCTTTTTTCACTTTCGCCGCTGTTTGGAGCAAAAAAGACAAACGTCCAGCTTTTGCTGCCACAGTAAAGGTGCCAGCGGGGAAAAGTGATGCTGGTCCTCACTGCCTCCTGGAACCCCTTCAAATGCACCACACAATTTGGCCCTCTCTGCTTTCCTGCTGACTGTAGCCTCAAAAGCACCTTTTTTCACTTTCGCCGCTGTTTGGAGCCAAAAAGACAAACGTCCAGCTTTTGCTGCCACAGGAAAGGTGCCAGCGGGGAAAAGTGATGCTGGTCCTCACTGCCTCCTGGAACCCCTTCAAATGCCCCACACAATTTGGCCCTCTCTGCTTTCCTGCGCGCTCTATCCTCAAAAGCACCTTTTTTCACTTTCGCCGCTGTTTGGAGCAAAAAAGACAAACGTCCAGCTTTTGCTGCCACAGCAAAGGTTCCAGCGTGGAAAAGTGATGCTGGTCCTCACTGCCTCCTGGAACCCCTTCAAATGCCCCACACAATTTGGCCCTCTCTGCTTTCCTGCGGACTCTATGCTCAAAAGCACCTTTTTTCACTTTTGCCGCTCTTTTGAGCAAAAAAAGACAAACGTCCAGCTTTTGCTGCCACAGCAAAGGTGCCAGCGGGGAAAAGTGATGCTGGTCCTCACTGCCTCCTGGAACCCCTTCAAATGCCCCCACACAATTTGGCCCTCTCTGCTTTCCTGCGCACTCTAGCCTCAAAAGCACCTTTTTTCACTTTCGCCGCTGTTTGGAGCCAAAAAGACAAACGTCCAGCTTTTGCTGCCACAGGAAAGGTGCCAGCAGGGAAAAGTGATGCTGGTCCTCACTGCCTCCTGGAACCCCTTCAAATGCCCCACACAATTTGGCCCTCTCTGCTTTCCTGCGCACTCTATGCTCAAAAGCACCTATTTTCACTTTCGCCGCTGTTTGGAGCAAAAAAAGACAAACGTCCAGCTTTTGCTGCCACAGCAAAGGTGCCAGCGGGGAAAAGTGATGCTGGTCCTCACTGCCTCCTGGAACCCCTTCAAATGCCCCACACAATTTGGCCCTCTCTGCTTTCCTGCGCACTCTAGCCTCAAAAGCACCTTTTTTCACTTTCGCCGCTGTTTGGAGCAAAAAAGACAAACGTCCAGCTTTTGCTGCCACAGCAAAGGTGCCAGCGGGGAAAAGTGATGCTGGTCCTCACTGCCTCCTGGAACCCCTTCAAATGCCCCACCCAATTTGGCCCTCTCTGCTTTCCTGCGCACTCTAGCCTCAAAAGCACCTTTTTTCACTTTCGCCGCTGTTTGGAGCAAAAAAGACAAACGTCCAGCTTTTGCTGCCACAGCAAAGGTGCCAGCGGGGAAAAGTGATGCTGGTCCTCACTGCCTCCTGGAACCCCTTCAAATGCACCACACAATTTGGCCCTCTCTGCTTTCCTGCTGACTGTAGCCTCAAAAGCACCTTTTTTCACTTTCGCCGCTGTTTGGAGCAAAAAAGACAAACGTCCAGCTTTTGCTGCCACAGCAAAGGTGCCAGCGGGGAAAAGTGATGCTGGTCCTCACTGCCTCCTGGAACCCCTTCAAATGCCCCACACAATTTGGCCCTCTCTGCTTTCCTGCGCGCTCTATCCTCAAAAGCACCTTTTTTCACTTTCGCCGCTGTTTGGAGCAAAAAAGACAAACGTCCAGCTTTTGCTGCCACAGCAAAGGTTCCAGCGTGGAAAAGTGATGCTGGTCCTCACTGCCTCCTGGAACCCCTTCAAATGCCCCACACAATTTGGCCCTCTCTGCTTTCCTGCGCACTCTATGCTCAAAAGCACCTATTTTCACTTTCGCCGCTGTTTGGAGCAAAAAAAGACAAACGTCCAGCTTTTGCTGCCACAGCAAAGGTGCCAGCGGGGAAAAGTGATGCTGGTCCTCACTGCCTCCTGGAACCCCTTCAAATGCCCCACACAATTTGGCCCTCTCTGCTTTCCTGCGCACTCTATGCTCAAAAGCACCTATTTTCACTTTCGCCGCTGTTTGGAGCAAAAAAAGACAAACGTCCAGCTTTTGCTGCCACAGCAAAGGTGCCAGCGGGGAAAAGTGATGCTGGTCCTCACTGCCTCCTGGAACCCCTTCAAATGCCCCACACAATTTGGCCCTCTCTGCTTTCCTGCGCGCTCTATCCTCAAAAGCACCTTTTTTCACTTTCGCCGCTGTTTGGAGCCAAAAAGACAAACGTCCAGCTTTTGCTGCCACAGGAAAGGTGCCAGCAGGGAAAAGTGATGCTGGTCCTCACTGCCTCCTGGAACCCCTTCAAATGCCCCACACAATTTGGCCCTCTCTGCTTTCCTGCGCACTCTATGCTCAAAAGCACCTATTTTCACTTTCGCCGCTGTTTGGAGCAAAAAAAGACAAACGTCCAGCTTTTGCTGCCACAGCAAAGGTGCCAGCGGGGAAAAGTGATGCTGGTCCTCACTGCCTCCTGGAACCCCTTCAAATGCCCCACACAATTTGGCCCTCTCTGCTTTCCTGCGCACTCTAGCCTCAAAAGCACCTTTTTTCACTTTCGCCGCTGTTTGGAGCCAAAAAGACAAACGTCCAGCTTTTGCTGCCACAGCAAAGGTGCCAGCGGGGAAAAGTGATGCTGGTCCTCACTGCCTCCTGGAACCCCTTCAAATGCCCCACACAATTTGGCCCTCTCTGCTTTCCTGCGGACTCTATCCTCAAAAGCACCTTTTTTCACTTTCGCCTCTGTTCGGAGCCAAAAAGACAAACGTCCAGCTTTTGCTGCCACAGCAAAGGTGCCAGCGGGGAAAAGTGATGCTGGTCCTCACTGCCTCCTGGAACCCCTTCAAATGCCCCACACAATTTGGCCCTCTCTGCTTTCCTGCGGACTCTATCCTCAAAAGCACCTTTTTTCACTTTCGCCGCTGTTTGGAGCCAAAAAGACAAACGTCCAGCTTTTGCTGCCACAGGAAAGGTGCCAGCGGGGAAAAGTGATGCTGGTCCTCACTGCCTCCTGGAACCCCTTCAAATGCCCCACACAATTTGGCCCTCTCTGCTTTCCTGCGCACTCTATCCTCAAAAGCACCTTTTTTCACTTTCGTCGCTGTTTGGAGCAAAAAAGACAAACGTCCAGCTTTTGCTGCCACAGCAAAGGTGCCAGCGGGGAAAAGTGTTGCTGGTCCTCACTGCCTCCTGGAACCCCTTCAAATGCCCCACACAATTTGGCCCTCTCTGCTTTCCTGCGCACTCTAGCCTCAAAAGCACCTTTTTTCACTTTCGCCGCTGTTTGGAGCAAAAAAGACAAACGTCCAGCTTTTGCTGCCACAGCAAAGGTGCCAGCGGGGAAAAGTGATGCTGGTCCTCACTGCCTCCTGGAACCCCTTCAAATGCCCCACACAATTTGGCCCTCTCTGCTTTCCTGCGCGCTCTAGCCTCAAAAGCACCTTTTTTCACTTTCGCCGGTGTTTGGAGCAAAAAAAGACAAACGTCCAGCTTTTGCTGCCACAGCAAAGGTGCCAGCGGGGAAAAGTGATGCTGGTCCTCACTGCCTCCTGGAACCCCTTCAAATGCCCCACACAATTTGGCCCTCTCTGCTTTCCTGCGCACTCTATGCTCAAAAGCACCTATTTTCACTTTCGCCGCTGTTTTGAGCAAAAAAAGAAAAACGTCCAGCTTTTGCTGCCACAGGAAAGGTGCCAGCAGGGAAAAGTGATGCTGGTCCTCACTGCCTCCTGGAACCCCTTCAAATGCCCCACCCAATTTGGCCCTCTCTGCTTTCCTGCGCACTCTAGCCTCAAAAGCACCTTTTTTCACTTTCGCCGCTGTTTGGAGCAAAAAAAGACAAACGTCCAGCTTTTGCTGCCACAGCAAAGGTGCCAGCGGGGAAAAGTGATGCTGGTCCTCACTGCCTCCTGGAACCCCTTCAAATGCCCCACACAATTTGGCCCTCTCTGCTTTCCTGCTGACTGTAGCCTCAAAAGCACCTTTTTTCACTTTCGCCGCTGTTTGGAGCAAAAAAGACAAACGTCCAGCTTTTGCTGCCACAGCAAAGGTGCCAGCGGGGAAAAGTGATGCTGGTCCTCACTGCCTCCTGGAACCCCTTCAAATGCCCCACACAATTTGGCCCTCTCTGCTTTCCTGCGCACTCTATGCTCAAAAGCACCTATTTTCACTTTCGCCGCTGTTTGGAGCAAAAAAAGACAAACGTCCAGCTTTTGCTGCCACAGCAAAGGTGCCAGCGGGGAAAAGTGATGCTGGTCCTCACTGCCTCCTGGAACCCCTTCAAATGCCCCACACAATTTGGCCCTCTCTGCTTTCCTGCGGACTCTATCCTCAAAAGCACCTTTTTTCACTTTCGTCGCTGTTTGGAGCAAAAAAGACAAACGTTCAGCTTTTGCTGCCACAGGAAAGGTGCCAGCGGGGAAAAGTGATGCTGGTCCTCACTGCCTCCTGGAACCCCTTCAAATGCCCCACACAATTTGGCCCTCTCTGCTTTCCTGCGCACTCTATGCTCAAAAGCACCTATTTTCACTTTCGCCGCTGTTTTGAGCAAAAAAAGACAAACGTCCAGCTTTTGCTGCCACAGGAAAGGTGCCAGCAGGGAAAAGTGATGCTGGTCCTCACTGCCTCCTGGAACCCCTTCAAATGCCCCACACAATTTGGCCCTCTCTGCTTTCCTGCGCACTCTAGCCTCAAAAGCAACTTTTTTCACTTTCGCCGCTGTTTGGAGCAAAAAAAGACAAACGTCCAGCTTTTGCTGCCACAGCAAAGGTGCCAGCGGGGAAAAGTGATGCTGGTCCTCACTGCCTCCTGGAA